>NW_007005143.1:0-10161 GCF_000164805.1 Carlito syrichta
ACAGAACTAACTGTCAAAAACATAGAGAATTCATCTTTACAATAAAAACAAACAAAAAATTAGCTGGGTATGGTAGTGCTTGCCTGTAGTTTCAGCTACTTGGAAGGCTGAGGAGGAAGGATCGCCGGAGCCCAGCACATTGAGGCTGCAGTGGCCAGGAGCATGCCACTGCACTCCAGTCTGGGCGACAGAGTAAGACTCCAACTCAAAAAAAAAAAAAAAAAAAACACACACACACACATAGAAAAGAAGCTTAAAAAGACAGAACAAATCATTTAAGAGATGAATGATTACTTCAAGAGAAGGTACCTAAGAGTAATTAACCTTCCTGAGCCAGAGAGAGAATCAGAGGACTCACTGGATCAAACATTTCATGAACTCATTCAAGAAAACTTCCCTCATCTCATCAGTGGTGCAAAAATTCAAACACAAGTGATTCAGAGAAACCCTGCAAGAAAGCAAATGAGTAGACCAACTCCCTGACACATAATAATTGGCCTAAACAAAGTTGGTAGAAAAGAAAAAAACCTACAAGCAGCAAGAGAAAAAGGTCAGACTACCTACCAGGGAAGACCAATTAGAATAGCAGCAGATTTATCTACAAAAGCCCTGCAGGCTAGGAGATCTTGGAGTGCTGTCTTCAAAGTTCTAAAAGATAAACAATTTCAACCAACAGTAACCTACCCAGCCAAGCTAAGCTTCATCAGTGAGGGTGAATTTAACTCTTTCCCAGATATCCAATCCCTAAGAACCTATGCTGCCAGCAGACTATTTCTATAAGAAATACTTAAGAAAATACTGAACACAGAAGAAAAAGAAAAAAAGAACAACATTCTTCACACTAGTTAAGGCAAAAGATTAAAAACACGCATGAACCAACTCCAAAACCAAAAGAAATACAACAAACAAACAGGAACAGCAACAACTCTGTAAGAACATTATGATAGGGATCAAGTCTCACATTTCAATAATTGCCCTAAATGTGAATGGACTAAATTCACCACTGAAAAGACATAGAATGACAAAATGGATAAAATATCACCAGGCAACAAGTTACTGCATTCAAGAGACTCACCTTACTAGAAAGGACACTCACAGACACAAAATAGGATGATGGGAAACAAATTTTCAGGCGAATGGAACACAAAAGAAAGGAGGAATAATGAGTATAATTTCAGACAAAATACCCTTTATGCTATCAAAAATTAAAATAGGTACAAAATGCCACTATGTAATGGTAAAATTTTCAATCCATCAACAAGAAATATTCATCCTAAACATATATGCACCCAACATAGGAGTGCCAACTTTTCATAAAATAGCTTCTAGGTAAACTCAAAAAGATATTGACTCTTACACTATCATAGCTGGGGACTTCAATACCCCACTCACAACCCTAGGCAGATCATCAGGACAAAACATCAGCAATGAGATCCGGTACCTCAATATGACTCTTGACCCAATGGACTTAAATAATTGACACCTACAGAACACTCCATTCGACGACCACAGAATATATACTCTACTCATCACCACATGGAATGTACTCTAATATCGACCACATACTTGGCCATAAATCAAACATAGGCAATTTAAAAAGATCGATATTTTGCCATACTCCTTCTCAGATCAAAGTGGAATAAAAATAAACATCAACACCAACAAGTTCCCCCCAAACTCACAAAGACATGGACACTAAACAACATGATGCCAAACAACTCCTGAGTCAATGATGAAATCAAAACAGAGATTAAAAGATACCTGTAAATAAATGAAAATGAAGAAACTTCTTACCAAAATCTCTGGGATTTCATGGAACTGTCGTAAGAGGGGAATACATGTCTGTACATACGCACATGAAGTAAATGGAAGTATCACAAATTAATTGCCTAACAAGTCACCTAAGAAAGCTGGAAAAGAAAGATCACCAAAATGCTAACTTCAGCAGAAGAATCCAGATCACAAAAATAAAAGCCCAAATCCAGGACATAGAAGACAAAAAGATAATACAAAAAATCAATGAAACAAGAAGCTAGTTCTTTGAAAGAATAAACAAGATCAATGGTCCCCTAGTTAGACTGACCAAGAAAAAGAGAGAAAATGTCCAAGTAAACACAATCAGAAACACAAACGATGAAGTTGCATGTGACTCTGAAGAAATACAAAAGATCATTAGAGACTACTGTGTACACTTGTATGGAAAAACTTGAAAACCTTAAGAAATGGGAGAATTTCTGACATCACACAACCTGCCTAGGTTAAACAAGAAGAAATCGAGATACTAAATGGACCAATAACAATCAAGGAAATTGAATATGTAATAAGAAAACTACCTACAAAAAAAAAAATCCCTGGACCAGGTGGCTTTCCAGCAGAATTCTTGATAAAAACCCTCGAACATCTAGGCATACATGAAAACATTCCAGAAGACATCTAAGGAGTAGCTGATACCAATCTTACTGAAAGTACTGTAGGCGACTGAGAAAGATGGAACTCTTCCCAAATCATTTTATGAAGCTAACATCACATTGATAACCAAGCTAGGTGGAGACCCAACAAAGAAAGATATCTACAGCCCAATATCTTCAATGAACATAGATGCTAAAATCCTCAACAAGATCCTAGCAAACCGGATTCAACAACACATCTCAAAAGTCATTCATCATGACCAAGTAGAATTCATCCCTGGGACGCAAGGCTGATTTAGTATTCACAAAACCATAAATATGTAATTAAATAAATAAACAGATGTCAAAACCAAAACCACATGATTATATCATTAGATGAAAAAGTTATTGATAAAATCCAGCACCCTTTTTGATAAAAACTTTTGAACATCTAGGCATACGTGAAAACATATACCTCAAATTAGTAAAAGCCATATATGAGAAACCCACAGCCAGCATACTCCTAAAGAGACAAAAATTGGAACAATTGCTCTGGAAAACTGGAACAAGACAAGGATGCTGACCCTCAACCCTCCTGTCCAATATACTATTAGAAGTCCTTGCTAGAGCAATCAGAGAAGAAAATTCAATCAGGAGTATCCAAATAGGAAAACAGGAAGTCATGCTATCTCTCTTTGTAGATGACATGATTATTTACCTTGAAAATCCAAGAGAATCTGTCAAAAACCTCCTTTCATTGATAAACGACTTTGGCAAAATCTCAGGGTATAAAATAAATGTGCAAAAGACAATTGCATTTCTTGACAACAATAGCCACCAAAAAAACCCGAAAAACTTTGGCATTTTCCTAACCAGAAACGTGAGAAACCTTTATAATGAAAACTACAAAACACTGCTCAAAGAAATCAAAGATGACACAAACAGGTGGAAAAATATCCCATGCTCATGGATTGAAGGATCAACAGTGTGAAGGTGTCTATCTTACCTGAGACAATCTACAGATTTTATGCAATACTAATCCAATTATAAGCAACATTCTTCTTAGACCTAGAAAAAACAATGCTGGAATTTATATGGTAACAAAAACGACCAAGAATAGCCAGAACAATCTTTGGCAAAAAAACAAAGCAGGGGGTATCACACTACCAGACTTCAAACTTTACCTTAAAGCTGTAATAATCAAAACAGCTTGGTATTGGTACAGGAGCAAGCATATAGAACAATGGAATAGAATTTAGATTCCAGAAGCAAAACCTCAATTTCTCAACCAACTCATCTGCAGCAAAACTTCCACCACCTACCACTGGGGAGAGCAGAACCTATTCAGTAAATGCTGGGGAAAGTGGCTGACAACAAGCAGAGGATTCAAACAAGACCCCTATCTATCCCCATGCACAAAAAGTAACTCTAAATGAATCAGAGACCTAAATGTAATACCTCAAACCACAAGAACCTTAGAAAATGCAGGACACACCCTTATGGAATTGGAACTGGCATCCAATTCCTGAACAAAACCTGAAACTCACAGGCCATAAGAGATAAGAGAGACAAGTGCGACCTCATTAAACTGACAAGCTTCTCCAAAGCCAAAGAAATCATCAAGAGAGCAGGGAGACAGCCCACAGACTGGGAAGAAGTTTTTGCCATCTTCATGTCTGACAAAGGCCTAACATCTTGGATCTACAAGGAACTCAGACGTGCTGAAAAGAAAAAAAAAAAAAAAAAAAAACACACAGCCCCATTACAACGTGGGCAAAAGATATGAAAGACATTTCTCAAAAGAAGACATACACATGAAGAAATGTTCAACCTCACTAATCATCAAGGAGATGCCAATTAAAACTATACTGAGATACCACCTAACTCCAGACAGAATGGCCATTATCAATAACTCAAAAAATAATAGATCCTTGAAAGAATGTGGTGAAAAGGGAACACTTCTACACTGTTGCTGGGAGTATAAACTAGTGTAGCCTATGTGGAAATCATTGTGGCGATTCCTAAAAATTCTAAAAATTGACATTCTAAAAATGACCCGCAGTCCCACCAATGGGAATCATCTCGGAAGAACTCAAATCACTCTATAAGAAAGATACCTGCACATGTATGTTTATCGCAGCATTGTTCACAATAGCAATATCATGGAACCAACCATGCTGTTCATCAAGTGAGGACTGGACTAAAAAATGTGGTACATATACACAATGGAATATTACATAGCAATAAAAAGAACAAAATCATGAATGTTGCATCAACCTAGATGGGACTGGTGTTTATAATACTGAATGATCTCTCACAGAAACAAAGATCTGAGTATCACATGTTCTCACTCATATGTGGACCCTGAACAACTATTATAATACTATAAGAAAATGATTGACAATGGTGGGAAACTATGGGTAGGGAACAGAGTGGAAAGGAGTTGGAGTTAACAGTAGTCAATATCTGTCTGGGAATAGGAGGACACCTCATCAACAAGGGTACCTGCAAAATGCATATTTGTATACCTAACCCTTAACTGTGCCCCACAATTTTAAAATAAAAATGTCTTAAAAAAAGAAAGAGTCCCAATCACTAGGACATCCATCACAAAGGACCAGTCACTATGGCACCCATCCTAGAGGAGAACCAGTAAGAGGAGGATCATCAGAGAGGAGGACTAGTCACCAGAGCAACCATTAAAAAGGAAGATCAACTGGGGTACCAATTACTGAAGAAGCACAATCAATAGTGCACCCATAGTTGAGGAGGGCTGGTCATTGGGGTACCCATTTTAGATGACACCCTGTCAGTGGAACATCCATCACAGAGGAGGGCTAATCACTAGGGCATCCATTCAGCAGGAGGACATGTCACTTGGGCACCAATCACTGAGGAAGCCCAATAAGTGAGACTCCCATAATGGAGGCAGGATAATCTCTGTACACCAATTATGTAGGATACTGAGTAACTGTAACTGTGATCACAGGGGAAATCCTGTCACTAGGGCACACATCATAGAGGAGGATAGGTCACTGGGGCATTTTTCACAGCTGAGGAATTTCACTGGGAAATTTTTCACTTAGGCTCTCCAGTCACTGGAACACCCATCATAGAGGAGGACACGTCAAAAAGAAGAATCAGTCATTTTGGCACCCATTAAAGAGGAGGTTCAGACACTTGGGCATATATAACAGAGGAAAGCCAATCACTGAGACACTTATCACAGAGGTGGGGCAGTCATCTAGACAGTCATGACGGAAGAGAGTCAGTCACTGGGTTACCCATCCCAGATCATGGCCAATTAAAGGGGCATCTTTCACAGTTGCAAGCCAGTCATGGGGGGCAGCACTCACAGAGGAACATAGTGGATAACCATCAAAGAGATGGGTTAATTGTTGTGTCACTGTTAACATATGAGGACTACTCACTAGGGAACACATTATGGAGGACGGCCAGCCACTGGGAAAGCCATCTGAGGAGAGCCAGCCACTGGGACACCCATCACAGAGGAAGTCAGTAATTCTCCACCCATCAAAGAAGTTGATTAGTCCCTGGGACAACAATGCTGTGGAGGTCAGTTACTGGAACACCCATCATAGAGGAGAACTAGACACTTTGGCACCCAATTTGGAAAAGAGCTAAACTGAGAGAACAATAACAGAGGAGACTCAGTCAGTGGAGCAACTATTTTAGAGGAAGCCCATTCACTGGGACACCCATCACAGAGGTGAATCAGTCACTAGGGCCACAATTACAGACCAGAGCCAGTCACTGAGTTACCCATCACAGAGTAGAGTCACTCAGAGGCCACCATCACAAAGGTGGGACCATCACTGGGACAGCTATCTCAGAAGAGGACCAGTCATTCAGGAATCTATCACAGAGGAGGGCAGTCACTGGATCACTCATCACAGAAGTGGGGCAGACAAACAGCACATATCACAGAGGTGGGTAGTCATGGACTCATCACTCACAGGGAAAACTGTCACTGGGGCACCATAAAAAAAGTAGGGCTAGTTGTGGCACAAATAACAGAGGAGGGTTACTCACTGGGGCACTCATTAAAGAGGAGAACCCATCCCTGGGACAGTCATCACTTAGGTGGACCATTCATTGGTGCACCCATAACAGAGGAAGACCTATCACAGGGAAACCACTGAAAGAAGAGGACTAATCACTGAGGTACCCATATAGAGAATATCTTGTCTCTGACGCACCAATAACATTGGAGGGTCAATCAAGGGTCAGTCATTATGAAGAAGTGCCATTTTCTGGGAAAACCATCACAGGAGATGGCCAGTCACTGGGATATCCATCACTGAGAAGTCTATCCACTGGGACAACCATCACAAAAGGAAGCTTATCATTGGTGTACCCAATATGGACCATGCCCAGTTATGGTTCACCCATCACAAAGGAAGGCTAGTTACTAGGGCACCCATTATGGAGGAGTTTCAGTCAGTGGGGCATAATTCACCGAGGAGAGTCACTGGAGCACCCAAAATGAAAGAAGTCACTAAATTACATATTATGTAGGAAACTCACTCATTGGGACAGTAATCAGAGAGGAAATCTAGTCACTGAGGCTAGATTTTAACATGGAGTATCAGTCTCTTGCACATATTTCACAGGATGGGGCCAGTCACTGGGAAATTTTTCACTTAGGATCTCCAGTCACTGGAATACCCATCACAAAGGAGGCACAGTCACTGGGGATTCGATCACAGAGGAAAGCCAGCAATGGGGACATTCAATACAGAGAAGACCCCATCACTGGGGTACCCATCACAAGAAGCGCTAGTCACTGTGACACCAATTATAGAAGAGGCTGAGTTACTGGAATACTCATAACAGAAGAAGGCTAGTCATTATAGCAACCAATTTGGAAGAGGGTCAGTCACCAGGGCTCCAACCACAGAGGATGCCCAATCAATGGAGCACCTATTAAAAGTACCACAGTTACTGGGACACACATCACAGAGGAGGGCCAGTCACAGGTATACCCATTATGGAAAAGGTCCAGTCACTGACACACTTTCACAAATACTAGTCACTGGAGCACCCATTATATTAAGGTCTGTCAGTAGGGCACGAATTACAGGGGAGACTCAGTCACTGGGAAACACATTATGGAGGATGCTCAGTAACTGGTCCACTGATAATAGAGGTCAGATAATCACTGAGGAACTGATCAGAGATGAGTACCAGTCTCTGGGGGCACCCATCACAGAGGAGGGATAGACACTGTGTCACAAAACTCTGAAGAGAGCCAGTTACTGAGGCTTTCCTCACAGAGTAGAGTCAGTCACGACGGCACACATTACAGAGCGGATAAAGTCATAGGGGAATACCTTTGGGAGGAGGGTCATTCACTGTGACACACTTAGCAGATGTGGGCTGGTCACTGGGGCACCCATTTAGAAGGAGGCCAGTTCACTAGGACTTATATAACAGAGACACCAATCACAAAAGGTTAATGACAGGGGCACCCATCACATAAGAGGCAGTGACTTGAAACCCATAATAGTGGAGGGCTAGTCACTAGGTTACCCATTACAGATGAAGGTCAGTCACTGGGATACCAATTATAGATGAGGGCAAGTCACATGAGCACTGATTACAGAGGCCAGTCAATGAGGCGCAAACCCAAAGAAAAGACAGTCATTATGACACTCATAACAGAGGAAAACCTGTCACTGAGGCCACAATCACAGAAGAAGTCTAGTCCCTGGGAAACTCATCCTACCTGGGAGCCAGTCATTGAAGCATCCATCACAGAAGAGGGCCAGAAGCTATCAGAGAGGATAGGAAAGAACTGGGGCACTCATCACAGAGAATGCCAGTCAATGGGGCAACCATCCAAAGGAGAGGCAGTAAGAAAGGCACCCACCAGAATAAGTCATTGTGGCTTCCATCACATGACCAACCGTCGACAAGACTGATCATCCTTATTGTGGCTTCCATTGCAGGACTGACTGTCCTCAAAGAAGATGGCTATTAACCGGTATACCCTTCACAGAGAAGGGCTATACATTGTGACACCCATGACATAGGAGGTTCGGTCACTGGAGAACCCATTATGGTGAAAGGGTCAGTCACTGATATACCCATTATGGAAGAGGCCAATTCACTGATGTGTCATTCACAAAGGCTGACCTGTCACCTGTCCACCCATCACAGAGGAAGGCTTATCACTTGGGGACCCATCACATAAGAGGGCCAGTCACTGGGGTACCTACTACAGGGGAGGCCCAGACACTTGAGCAACTATAATACTGGAAAGCCGGTCAATTCTGCACATATCATAAAGGAGGGCTCAACACTAGCCATTGCATAAAAATGGAAATAATCACTGGGGCACCCACCAGAGAGGAGACACAGTCACTGAGGCACCTATCCCAAAGAGAACAGTCACAGAGGCATCCATCAAAAAGGAGAGTCAATCACTGGGGCACTCATTAAAAGAAGGCCTTGTCACTGGAGCACCCATCACAGAGGAGGGCTATTCACCTCAGCAAACACCACACAAGATAAAAAGTCACTGAAGCACAAAACACAGAAGACAGTCGGTTACTTACGCAGCCAAAACAGAGGAGATCCATTTGATGAGCCACCAATTAGGAGGAGGGCCGATAACTGGGGTATTAATCATAAAGAAGGACCTCTCAGTGTAATATCCATCACAGATGAGGCTCAGTCAATGGGACATCCATCACAGAGGAGTTCTAGTCACTGGAACATGGATCACAGAGGAAGCCTAGTCCCTGGTGCACCTATCACAGTGAAGTGTCAATCACTGGTAAATACATCACATAATAGTTCAGTCACTGGGGTAATCATTACAGTTGAGGACCAGTCATTGTGTCACCAATTCAGACAAGAGTCAGTCAGAGGAGCATCAGTCAAAGTGGAGGGTGAATCAATGAGGCACCAAACACAAAGGAGGAAGAATAACTGAGGAACTCATCATAGAGGAAGGGCAGTCACTACAGCAGACATCACAGAATAGGGCCAGTCACAAGGGAGACCATAACAGAGTAGGGCCAGTCACCAGACACACAATTCAGAGAAGAGGCAATCACTGGAGCACCAATAGTAGAAGCCAGTAACCGGGACACACATCACAGAGGCAGGACAATTATGGGTTATCCCTCATAGTGGAGTGCTAGTGACTGGGCCACAAATTTTACAGGAGGCCCAGTAACTGGAACATCTATCACAGGGAATAGCCTGTCACTGTTACACCCATAAAAGAGGAGAATTAGTCATGCCAAAGGTTTACTCATCACAGAAGTGTGTTATTTACTGTGGCACTAAATTTGGAGGAGGACCTTAGCCCAGTCAATGGAGCACCTACTATAAAGGAAGTCAAATCATTGAGATATACTTCAAAGAGGAGGGCCAGTCAATGATGCATTCATTGTGGAGGAGATTCAGAAGTTATGGCACCTATCACAGAAGACTACAAGTAACTGGAGCACCAATTTTGAAGAAGGTCCAATTACTAGGAAACCCATTGCAGAAGAGAGCTAGTCATTGAGGCACCCATTAGATAGGATGCCTAGTAACTCTGGCACCCTAAATGAAGGAGGCCCAGTCACTGAGACACTCATCATGGAGGAGGAATTGTCAATGCATCACTCATTATATATGAAGACAATTAACTAGGGTGCCAATCACAGAGGAAGTGTCATAGTGGCACACATTATGCAGGAGGCTCAGTTACTGTGGCACCCATCTAAGGGGACTAGTCACTAGGGCACTTATAATG
>NW_007005144.1:0-1262 GCF_000164805.1 Carlito syrichta
TGCCCTGGCTAGAGTGCGGTGGCACAATCACAGCCCACTGCAGCCTTGATCTCCTGGGCTTGGGCAATCATCTGCCCTAGCCTCCCGAGTAGCTGAAACTACAATCCTGTGCTGCCGTGCCCAACTACTTTTTATTTATTTATTTATGTTTGAGAAATGAGATCTCAATTGTGTTACTTAGGCTGGTCTCAAACTTCTGGACTCAAACAGGCCTCCTGCTTTGGTCTCCCAAAGTGCTGGGGTTTTAGGCATGTCCAGTCTCAAAATCTTTTCTTTCTTTTTGGATTAGAAAGCAGGTTATTTTAAAAGTAAATTAGAGAGTGAGAGAGAGAGAAAGAAAAGATTCACCTCCCTAAGGGGTGTTTATTAAAGGAATAAAAGGGATGTTTAGTAAATCTTTAGCATAGGGAGATGGCATTCTAAGCCATCAGAATAACTTTCAAAGATTAGAACATCATTTTTTCTTTTGAAAAGAGTGTCAAAAATTAAAATGAATGCTAGACTTCTTTTAAGAAACAACTTGGCTGGGTGTGGTGGCTCAACCCGTAATCCCAGTACTTTGGCGAGAGGATTGCCTGAGTCCGGAGGTTTGAGACCAACCTGGGCAACTTGGTGAGATCTTGTCCCTACAATAAATCACAAAAACTGGCCGGTCATGATGGCATACATTTGTAGTTCTAGCTACTTGGAAGGCTGAGGCGGAAGGATCACCTGAGCCAGCAGGTCGAGGCTGCGGTGGCTGTGAGTCTGCCACTGCGCTCCAGCCTAGGCAACAAGAGTGAGAATCTGACTCAAAAAAAAAAGAAAGAAAAAAGAAACAACTTTTTTGTTTTTGTTTCTTTAATAGATGTTTAAAGTTTTGCTATACAGCTGTATACATTTTCATACATGTCCATATTCATTTAACCACCACCATTTTAAGAATACAGACCAGTTCTATCACCCCCACAAAGCTTCCTTGGGCTACCCCCGTCCCAATCTCTGGTAACTTCTGACCTGTTCTCTGTTGCTCTAGTTTTGTTTTTTCCATAATGTCATATAAATAGAATCATATTATATGTGGCTTTTAAAAATAATAATGGCTTTATTGAGATGTAACTCATGTACCATATAACTCACTCATTTATTTTATTTTTTATTTATTTTTTGAGTTGGAGTCTCACTCTGTCGCCCAGACTGGAGTGCAGTGGCTGTTGCCAGCCACCGCAGCCTCGACCTGCTGGGCTCTGGTGATCATTCCGCCTCAGCCTTCCAAGCAGCCA
>NW_007005144.1:2608-4189 GCF_000164805.1 Carlito syrichta
GGGGTGGGGGGCAGGTTGCATGGCTATACATTTTTCTTTGAAATTTGCAAGGTTGTACTTAGCAAAACCAGATTTTCAAAGAACAAATTGTCTCCAGGATGTGCTTAACAAGCAGGGGTAGTAAACTGATGACTTCACAAAGAGAGGATTTGGGGTAAGGTTGTGAATTGGTTACTATCTTGTATTTCCAGGAAAGCGCCTTTATCCATCTTTGTTCAAATATTCTCTTGCTTTTAGCAACATACTTTGCTGCTAACTAGTAAAGGCTGTTTAGTTTTCTCAAGCCTCATGTCTATCAGATTTGGAGCCTGCAGGTTGATCTTTAAAAGAAATAATTCTAGCTGTTTTTAGCCCCTCTCTGTCACTTTACATTTTTAAACTTTGTGTGCTTTTTGTCCTGCTGCATTCTGTTGCCCTCCTGCCCCACTGATGATGACAGTGCTGTAACTCCCTGGTTTTCACTGGAGATCAGTCTCTGTGAGCTCCAGTCCCCCACCTAGAGAACAAACATGATCATAGTTTTTAATGGATTCTCACAGGGATTGAGTGAAATGGTGATCATTTGAGGCATGCTTTTTAGTCATCCCCCTCTCTGTGGGAGGCAGCAGTCATGTAGGCACTGAGCACAGGACCCAGACACATGACCTGGTTCCACATACATTTTCACTGTTGGGGGCATATAATCTTGGGTACGTCAGTTACATTCTCCTTGTCTTCCTGTGGCCATCTTTTCCTTGGCAATTAATAACAGAATATCATTTTGAAGTTGTGCTGTGATTGTTTATGTGATTGTACTCCAAATATAGCAGAGGCTTATATTGATATTTGCTTTTCTTTTTGTTAAGGTAATCATTTTTTTTTTGGCTCATCGGAGTCTTTAGAGAGCCTTTTTTTGGTGCAATTATATGGAAATAACTGAGAAGTAATGTCCATACTTTTTTACTTGCAAAAAGTAAAGCATTTTGCAAAGGCTGTGGCCACGTGAATCTAGCTAGAGGCATACTTGGTCTTGCACCAGTGCTACACTTTGAAATGTTTGCTAAAGCATAGAAGCAAAATATGCTGCTACAAGAAAGAGAATGTTTGAACAAAGATGGACAAAAGAGAAACCCACTGGCATGAGTCATGTTTTCCAGACATCATTCAGTCTCTAGAGGAAGCTAGAGGAACTCTTGGGCTTTTAGGCCCCCAAATCTTGACTGTCTCTTCGTAGGACTGATCCTGAAGCTGCCTGAGAATGGTACTTGTGCCATACATATTCCTTACTGAACACTAGCTGATGGCGAGCCCCATGATCCAATCTGAGGTCATTTTCTTTATGTGAAAGACGGATATGTGAGGACCAAGAAGAAAAATGAACTGGGAAACAATTCATTTGGTGCAGAATGGAGAGTGGATTTTTTTCTTAGTTGGAAGAGTTTTCTAATAATGCCAGCACAGTTATTACTTGTTTTAGTTTTGTATCAATCAATAATTACCTTTCACTGAAGAGATAGTAAAAACAGCAGTCGTTTACTGAATGTGTGTCCTTTGTTAGTAATCAATTCCTTAGATGGTGTGTTATTGATACTCTTGCTATTG
>NW_007005145.1:0-759 GCF_000164805.1 Carlito syrichta
CAAACAATGAAAAGTCCCCAGAATGAAGGGTCTCAAAATACAAATGTAGATATCAAAACAATAATGGAGAGATTAAAAAGAATTGAGGAGACACAAGAAGAAACTAGGAAGGAGCTGATATCTGAGATAACAGTAATAAAGAATACTGTGAATGAAATAAATAACAAATTGATAAGCATGGAAAGCAGAATTACCCAAGCAGAAGAAAGAATCTCAGAGCTTGAGGACCAAAATATAGAAATAACCCAAACTCTTAAAAACACAGAAAATAAGCTAAAAAAGACAGAACAAAACCTTCAAGAGATGAGTGACTACCTCAAGAGGCCTAACCTAAGAATAATCAGACTCCCTGAGGCAGAAAGAGAAACAGAGACCACATTGGAACAAACTTTCCACGAGATCATTCAAGAAAATTTCCCTTATCTAATCAGTGATACAAAAATTCAAACACAAGAGATTCAGAGAACCCCCGCAAGACAACAAATGAGAAGATCAACTCCTAGACACATAATAATTTGCCTAAATAAAGTAGGCACAAAAGAAAAAATCCTAAAGGCAGCAAAAGAAAAAAGGCCAGATCACCCACCATGGAAGACCAATCAGAATAGCAGCAGATTTATCTGCAGAAACCCTGCTGCTTGGAGCCCTATCTTCAAAGTCCTAAAGGATAAACCAATTTCAACCAAGAATAACCTATCCAGCCAGCTAAGCTTCATCAGTGAGGGAGAATTAAAATCTTTCCCAGATATCCAATCCCTA
>NW_007005146.1:0-695 GCF_000164805.1 Carlito syrichta
ATTAATAAATCACATAAACGCTTGAGAATATGGATGCTCATAGTCTTTGGAGGCATACGAGTAGTCAACAGTGTCAGAGAAGCAGACAGAAAGTAAAAAGGTGCTGCACTAGTGTAACTGGCTATCATACAATTTTTTAGAACCGTATTTCAGAAGAAATTTCATTAAATGAGAAAATGCGCTTTTTTTTTAGCATATTGTTAAATGAAAAAAGCAATTTTACCAATGGTGTGTATCCTAGTGACATACTATTGTATGCTCCAAATTAAAAAATACTTATGTGTATTTGCATGCAGAAAAGATAGCAAAGTCTTACCAGTTCCTCTGGATTGTGGGACTATAGCAATTTTTAATTTTCTTATTTGGTGCTTTTCTACATATTATTAACTTTATATAATAATTGTGCATGTGTTTCGTTTTGTTTTGTTTTTTCAGATGGGGGTCTTGCTTCGTTGCCCAGGCTGGTCCCTAACTCCTAGGCTCAAGTGGTCCCTCCTGCCTCAGGTTCAAAGAGGGAGAAAAACTGAGATGCAGAAGAGAGGCAGCAGTTGCAAGAGTGGATTCCCTGAGAAGTCCTGAGGGAGTGGCAGCTGGGGCACAAGTGATTCATCCTCTTTGGCAAAAAGAGGATTAATAAATCACATAAACGCTTGAGATATGGATGCTCATAGTCTTTGGAGGCATACGAGTAGTCA
>NW_007005147.1:0-540 GCF_000164805.1 Carlito syrichta
GTAGTTGGGACTACAGGTGGACACCACCACACCCAGCTAATTTTTTTTTTAACAGTTTTTGTAGAGTCCAGGTACGGTTATGTTGCCTGGGCTGGTCTCAAACTCCTGGGCTCAAGCAATTTTCACCCACCTCAGCTTCCCAAAATGCTGGGATTACAGACATGAGCTATGGCACTCAGTTTCTGTTGCACTTTAAAACAAGATCCAAACTACCGAGCCTTGTGTGTCTGGCCTGTTCATTTCTCTCTCTCCATTCTGTGTTTTTTGCTCCTCTCTCCTCCAGTGCTACTAGTCTTTCAGTTTTAAGTCTAGTAGCCCAAGTTTTCACTGCCTCAGGGCTTCCGCACATGCTGGTTCCTCCACTTCTTTTTTTTTTTGAGTTGGAGTCTCACTCTGTCGCCCAGACTGGAGTGCAGTGGCCACTCCCGGCCACCACAACCTCGACCTGCTGGGCTCCGGCGATCCTTCCGCCTCAGCCTTCCAAGTAGCCGGAATTACAGGCATGCGCTACCACGCCTGGCTGATTTTTTTGATTTATTG
>NW_007005148.1:0-676 GCF_000164805.1 Carlito syrichta
TTATATTTATTTTTATACCTTTGAGTCAATAAAATTCAATGACTTTGAATGTACACACATATAAACATTGACTGGTAGATTTTGTGAAAATAACTTGTTGTTATCTATCATTGTTTTATATGTAACATGAGTGTGGGATAATAACCTAGATATATTTTAGATTATTATGAAATAAAAACCTAGATAACTTTTAAATTATTTTAGATCATAGTATTATATATAGCATTTATGACATAATATGATCTGTTTTGTATATAAATATATAGATATACAAAACTAATAAATGTAAATCTATAAAGGCATAACCATATGGTATAGTGATACAACAGATGAAAGAAACAGGATTAATTTGGTTTTTTTCCTCCCTTTTAATTTTTATTTTAAAATTGTGAGGTACAATTCAGGGTTAGGTATACAAATATTCATTGTGTAGATATCCTTGCTGATGAGGTGTGTCCCCCTTCCCCAGGCAGATATTGACTACTGTCAATTCCACCTCCCCCCCACCCACAGTCCACAGTTTCCTGCTATAGTCAATCCTTTTCTTATAGTATTATGGTAGTTGTTCAAGCTCCACGTGTGAGTGAGAATATGTGATACTCAGCTCTTTGTTTCTGTGAGCGATCACTCAGTATTATAAACTCTAATTCATCCAGGTTGTTGCGAAGTTCATGAT
>NW_007005149.1:0-982 GCF_000164805.1 Carlito syrichta
CCACAGTTCAATTGTCTGCCAATCAACCATCTTTCAGGAACTCTAGGCCCAAGGCTGGGGCCTCTTTCCCAAATGATCTGTATCTTTACACAATGATCCCAACTCCATACACAAATGGATGCTCTTCTGTTTTAGCTTTTTTCATTTTTTCATTGAGTTGCAGTCCTACTCCATCTCCCAGGTTGGAGGGTGCTGCCTCACTCCAGGCTGTCCCAGCCTCAGCCTGCTGGGCTCCAGCAAGCCTTTCCTGGGGCTTCTGAGAAGCTAGAGTGACAGGTGCATGCCACCACGTCTGGTCACTTGGGATAGAGGGTAGTGACAAATCTCGCCGCGGCGCCGGGGCCGGTCTTGGCCCCAGGGCTTGGGCTGGCCGCTAGCCTTTGCCCCCCAAAGCACTGGGATGACAAGACTGAGCACCAGAGGTTAGGGCTGAAACGTTTCAAGCTTGGGGGACCCTCACGTGTAAGGGTTGGGGGCAGAAGGACAGAGGGCAGAAGGTTTGCAGGAGAATGGATTTCTGTCTGTCTTTTTTCTTTCTTGCTTTCTTTTTTCTTTCTTTTCTTTTTTCTTTCTTGCTTTCTTTTTTCTTTCTTTTCTTTTTTCTTTCTTGCTTTCTTTTTTCTTTCTTTTCTTTCTTTCTTTCTTTCTTTCTTTCTTTCTTTCTTTCTTTCTTTCTTTCTTTCTTTCTTTCTTTCTTTTATTTTCTCACTAGAATTCCCAGGCCGCTCTCAAACCACCCAAATCTGGCCATTCTTTCTGCCTGGGCCTCCAAAACTGCTGCAATCACAGGCTTTCCATTTGGTCAACATCCTGGTCTTCCTGCCTGGTCCTGAAATCTGGGGCAGAGGCTATCCTCCCACCAAGGCCTGCCCTCATCCAAGGTTTTCTGGGTTTTGCTTGGGGTCGAAGTTTGGGCTTACTCTGGTCTCCAGCCCATCTCAGCTCCCACACTTCGGCCATCTTCCCTTCTCAGCCTCTCTGA
>NW_007005150.1:0-654 GCF_000164805.1 Carlito syrichta
CCGTTCTACAGACCACTCCAGAGCCCTGGGGTCCGAGGCTCTGGGGCGATGGGAGTCAATAGCGTAAGAGGGCCCAGGGTGGGGGCCTGAGAGCGGCATCTCAGATCTCCCGGGTAATGGAAACCATGAGGCCCTCCAGAGTGGGCAGAGGAGGCTTTCGTTGTGACTCCGTTCTAGCCTCAGGGCCTGGCCACGCCTCTCTTTGTACCTGTCATCCCGGTTGACCAATGGGATGAGAGAACTCGTGACACGCCCTCCACATTCCAAGGTCCTTTGCCTATATATAGCCCTGAACCAGCCAGGTCTGGCTCACACTCACAGCTGCAGCAGTGCCCATTGGAAATAGTTTCCTAGAGGTTGCTGACATCGCGGTGATGTGGCCCTCTATCCCCCTCCTGGCCCCCTCTTTCCCGTGAGGTGGTGATGTGGCCCTCCCCTTATCCCACTCCTGGCCCCCCCTCTCAAGTGAGGTCGGTGATGTGGCCCTCCCTTTATCCCCTCTCCTGGCCCCCCTTTCCCGTGAGATTGGAAGAAACCCGACCGAGCGGATTGGCTTATGCCAAAATGAAGGTAAACCTGCGGGGTCTTGGCGCCCCGACCCAGCCTGATCGCCCTCCACGGGGGAGCAGTGATCGAGTCTGTGCCATTCCTGAG
>NW_007005151.1:0-743 GCF_000164805.1 Carlito syrichta
CACCGGTTCCATTACTGGCTGAAGTCCTCTGTAGAGTCCCAGCGCCACTCTTGCCGTTTAGAGCCTGCCCTTTGGAACTTTGGAGCTCTGGAACTCTGGGTCCACCCTGGCTGAGGTACTCAGCATGAGACCCCAAACCAGAGGACCCAGACAAGCGGAGAAAAACAGACCTGCTTAAACTGCCTTGCCATTCTCCAGGCAAAGACTTACATTGCCCTGCCCACCTATCAACAAACTTTACCTCATTTCCTAAGGCCAGGTATTGCAGTGTGCGGGGAAGTTTTGGGTCCCTGCTCCATCCAGCTCTCTCCCCGGCCCGGCACCCAGCACCGCAGGTCGCACAGGGAGGCTCTGAGCGCCCGCCCCTCAGAGACACCGGTTCCATTACTGGCTGAATACTCTGTAGGGTCCCAGCGCCACTCTCGTCATTTACAGCCTGCCTTTTGGAACTTTGGAGCTCTGGAACTCCGGGTCCACCCTGGCTGAGGCACACAGCGTGAGGCCCCAAGCCAGAGGACCCAGACAAGTGGAGAAAAACAGATCTGCTTAAACTGCCTTGCCATTCTCCAGGCAGAGACTTCCATTGCCCCGCCCACCTAGCAACAAACTTTACCTCAGCTCCTAAGGCAACAGTGTGAAACAGGAGACAAAGCCCCACCCCTATGCTGCAACGAAAAACAAAAGGGAGAGGGTGGAATCAGAGATCACAGAAGTGACTCTAGTCTGATCGCTTATTTTGACCT
>NW_007005152.1:0-3401 GCF_000164805.1 Carlito syrichta
GACTGAAAGCAGTAGCCTCAGAAAACGTTAATTATGGAATGGATGCACATTTATAGAGAAAGGAAAATACTCATTATAAATAAGTACTAAAGAAAAATAATGGAAAATAGGAACACATGAATAATTTCAAAGAAACAAGAAAAAATTAAGACACGCCTCCTACTCTCACTAACACCACCCATAAAAAATTGTAATTTACATGAAATGTTCAGAAAAGACAAATTCATAGAGATAGAAAGTAGACTGGTAATTGTGTAGGGCAGTCTCAGAATAATGAGTATTATATGATTTCATTTATATGAAATGTGCAGGAAAGACAAATCTACAGAAACAGAAAGTAGACTGGCTTTTGTGTCGAACTAGGAGTTTGTTGGGGTGGTGGAAATACAGAGTGATTGCTAATGGATACAAGGTTTCTTTTGTTAGTGGATGAGACTGTTCTAAAATTGATTGTGGTGATAGCTGTACAACTCTGAATATCATTGAACTGCATACTTCAACTGCATGTAATATAAATTATATCTCAACAAAGCTATTATTATTTTTTAAAAATTGTAGTGAAGAGTACAGAAGAGACATTTTCAAACTAGTAATATTGTCCTTGGAATAATTAGGAATAGGAAAAAGCCAATCATATGTATACAACACTACTGTTACAAATTTTTTACAAAATGCAAACAATGCATTTATGATGACAAAAATTCACCCTCTGAAAACAACCACAGAAATGAATAAAATGGTAATACCACACCCTAAACTAAACTAGATTACTTAGACAAACGATTAGAGATATAAAAACCTTCTTTAATCAGAAATATACATACTACAATGATAACAGAACCAGGTTTGAATACAACAAAAATGACTTAACACAAGAAAGAGTTAGAAAGAATAGCAAAATGATATCAGAAATAAAGATAAATTGCAAGGGGCCCAAGAGAGAGAGATTCAAATGAAAATTAAATTAAAAGGAATTGAATAAAAGCAGGAAAACACACCATGAGGATAGAATTGAAATAAAGCATATGTAAAATAACTCAGATAAAGTAGTTGAAATGGAAAATAGGTTTATATAGTATCCCTGAGGAAGAAAATCAAAATTGTTAAACAGAACAAATATAATCCATGGAAAATAAGAGAAAGCTCCACTTCTAGACTAGAAAGGGCATGCTGAGTGTCAAAGAAAATTGACTTGTACAGTCACTTCTAAGACAAATTCTAATACATCTTTCAATTGAAGAAAAATAAGACATTCTTCAAGAAATAAGTTGAAATTATTCACAAAGGCATGAGAAATATACTGGTATCTGACTTTTCCAAGACAACACATAAAGCAAGGCAACAGTGAATGAGTATTTTTAAGAAGGTTAAGGAAAGAGATTGTACACTAAGGAATTTATGTCCAACTATGTTGTCCTTTAAGTAAAAAGGCAAAAGAAAACAAAAAGCTTTGAACATGAAGAAATGAAGGAATATTATATGCATATGCCCTTCTAAGAAATCTACTAAACTCCTTAGAGCCTTATCAGACCAAGAGATGACTGGGGAAATGTTGGCAAAAGAATGAAAAGTGAGAAATTCAAATTTTAATTTTAGAATGAAGATAAAATACTGGGAAAGGTCATGGAAGATGACATACATAAACATTATATTTTCTATCAAAGTAGAGATAATGCAACAAACAAAGAAAAAGAAAAGAGAGGGATGTTACATGAACTTTCAGGAAAACAAGACAGTTTTTCTATGTACATTTGGAATTAAGACATTATGAGGCTAGAGCAATTACATTCTCCTTGGTACTCTCTTCACCTCCTTGTCTTCTTGTTGTAAATGTTCTAAGCATACCTTTTTAATTCAAATAAAATATAAATAATCAGGTGTGAAAACCTGATACTTTTTTAAATAACTCAAATAAAATAACTCATACTTTTTAAGTTCCTCCTTCCACTCTATACCTAAAAGTTTATCTGTATCAAATTCATTGCTATACATTTACTTCTGCTTCTGACATGCCTATACCTGCTTTGATTGTTCTCTCCATCTATGTCTTTGAACCCATGTCTTAAAATTTTCTCAGGGACATCTGGATGCACTGCTGAGTTTCCAGATACCTAACTGTCACCAAATTTACCAAGAATTATATTTCAAATATGTAACAAATCTCTGAATTGTGGAGCTAGTCTATATAACTACATAATATACAGACATACATTATAATCACTGCATTTTCACTGATAGTACCTACTTGGTTTTCAAATCTTCCTATAATAATTCCCATGTGATATACTCCCAGGTTTTTCAAATAAAGAACCCAAATATCTTTCTTGAGTTCCTGCTGCATATTAACAGCTCCAATTTGATGTCTTACAATGAATCGCATGCAATGAGTTTAAATCTATTTTATTTCCATACTATACACCTACCTTCCCTCCTTACAGCATATTTGCTTAATGTCAAATTAACTGTTCACTCAGTCACTGAAGCAGAAAGTTGAGTGTTACCTTTGATTATCCCCTCTTCTTCAATGCTACTTATATAATACCTGTTTGGGCATTTGAAATTGCCAATTTTGTCTTTCAAAGGTCTCCAGATTCCATTGTCTTTACAACATCAATATCATTGGTTAGGGCTTCCTGATCTAATTTCTGTATAATTGAAGTAGTCTCTTAATTTACTTTTCCACTATATTTCACCATCCACAAAAATGCCAGAATAATCCTATCCAAATACAGATAATATAATATGACTGATTGCTTAAAGCCTTTTGTAGATTCCCTAGGGTCTAAAGTCACATTTCCAATCTCATCTCCCTCCTTACTATTATGCTTCAGAAATAATAACTGTTCGTAGTTGACCCCTGATAGCCAGGCTCTCAAGATTCCGGGTCCATGCTTTTTATGTGGTCTAATATGCTTGCACCTTACATCTCTATGTTTCTTGACCTGATATCACCTCCTATCCGAATCTTGTCCTGATATCTTGTCCTTTTGTCAAATTAATTACAATAATTTTTCCTCTGTGCTACCATTGTAATTAGTACAAATTTCTATTATTACATTAATAACAACGAAATTTCCATTTAAGCCTACGTCTTGTCTGACTAGGCAGAGATTGCCTTAGAAAAAGAGCTCATGCTTGATGCACTTGGCACTGCATAAGTTCATGAACTAGAAACATTTAATAATTGTCAATATAATAAATACAAGAATAAAGCATATGAATTGCAATTTAAAATATCACTAAATCAAGAATTTATCATTTTGAATTCTTTTTTTTTACTTAAATTCTATGAGTTATTTATACATTAGGTTTCTTTTTTTTACTATGTAAAAATTGCTTCTTTTATATTTAAATCTTTTTTTTTTTTTTTTTTTGAGTTGGAGTCTCACTCTGTCGCCCAG
>NW_007005153.1:0-781 GCF_000164805.1 Carlito syrichta
ACGTGTGTGAGCTCATGAAACAGACAGCCCCGAGATAAAGTGGCCATTGGACACAGAGCAATCAAGGTGGTACGGCAACATCACGTCCAGTCCAGGTTATGATGGTGGCCTGTTCTGCCACTTTCAGGCAGGCAGAGGGCACCTTCCTCTCCCCATCACTCCATCGTCCTCTGCCTATGTGGGCCTTTCCTTGGGCAGCCATGGGCACCCGTCGTGATGCATGTGGAGGGTGTCCTTTTATTTCCAGAGTCTCCTTCAGCCATGCTGGATCATGGTGGCATGATCCTGGCTCCTGGGGTCTCGACTTGCGAGGCTCTGGTGGTTCTCCCACCTCGGATCCCTAGCAGCTGGGACTCCAGGGGCCACCTCGCCTAACACAATTTTGGGAACCTTTCTCCAAGACAAGGTCTGTCCACATTGCCCGGGCTTGTCTCTGACCACAGGGCTCAGGAAGACTCCAGCATCAACTGCCTAGGTTTTGGGGCTGACGGCCATGAGCAATGGTGCCTGACCTGGACTTGCATGTTCCATCAGTGGGGGCGACCCAAAGGAGCACCCCAGGGTGGAGGACACAGGAAACCGTGTAGCTGGGATTACAGGAGACACAACGTGAGACTCCAGTGTTTGTGTTCCGGGGAGCGAGTTCTCACTACGTGGCCCAGGCTGGTCTTGAACTCCCGGGCTCCAGCATTCCCCTGCCTTGGCCTCCCAAAGCCATAGCCCGATTGTCTGCCAATCCACCATCTGTCGGGAACTCTAGGTCCAAGAATGGGGTCTCCTT
>NW_007005154.1:0-4322 GCF_000164805.1 Carlito syrichta
CCCCACACTCTTGATGGTTTCTTTTGCTTTGCAGAAGCTTTTCAGCTTAATGAGGTCCCACTTGTCTGTCCTATCTCTTAAAGCATGGGCACTTGGGGTTTTGACCAGGAATTGGTTGCCTACTCGAATTTCTGTAAAGGCGTCTCCTGCATTTCCTACAATTCTACTTTGAGGTTGTATGTTTACATGTTGGATCCATTTAGAGTTGATTTTTTGTGTATGGTGTTAGGTAGGGGTTCTGTTTCAATCTTCTGCATGTGGTCAGTCAGTTTTCCCAGCATCATTTATTGAAAAGTTTCTCTTCTTGCAGTGGTTGTTGGTGGAGACTTTGTTGAAAATGAGTTGGTTGAGAAATTGAGGTTTTGCTTCTAGAATCGCTATCATGTTTAATTGGTCCATATGCCTGTTCTTGTACCAGAGCCAGGCTATTTTGTTTACTGTAATCTTATAGTAAAGTTTAAAGCCTGGAAGTGTGATACCTTCCACTTTGTTTCTTTGGCTAAGGATTGTTTTTATGCTTCCATATGAATTTGTGCATTGTCATTTCTTGGTCTAAGAAGAAGGATGTTGGTAATTTAATGGGTGTTGCACAGAATACCTTTGGTAGTATGGACATCTTAGCAATGTTTATTCTTCCTATCCGTGAGCATGGAATATTTTTTCCATTTGTTTGTGACTTGTAGAATTTATTTGAGCAATGTTTTGTAGTTTTCATTGTAAAGGTCTTTCACTGCTCTAGTTAGGAAGATGCCTAGGCTTTCCATTTTTTTGTGTGGCTACTGTGAACGGGATTATCCTTTTTATTTGATTCTCTGCCTGTTTCTTGTTGGTATATAAGAATGCAACTGTATTTTGCACATTTATTTTTACCCCAAGACTTTAACAAAGTCCTTTATCAGTTCAAGCAGGTTTTTGACAGATTCTCTTGGATTTTTGAAGTATAGGATTATATTGTCAGCAAAGAGGGATAACTTGACTTCTTCTTTTCCTGTCTCAGTACACCTGATTTCCTTCTCTTGTCTAGTTGCTCTAGCTAGGACTTCCAACACAATGTTGAACAGGAGGCGTGAGATTGGGCAGCCTTGTCTTATTCTGGTTTTCAGAGAGAATGTTTCCAGTTTCTATCCATTTAGCAATATGGTGGCTGTGGGTTTATTGTGGATGGTGCTTACTATTTTGAGGTATGTTTCTTCTATGCCTAGGTGTTTGAGGATTTTTATCAAGAAGGGATGCAGGATTTTATCAAAAGCTGTTTTTGCATCTAATGATATAATCATGTGGTTCTTGTTTTTTACATCTGTTGATGTATTTAATTACATTTATGATCTTGCAGATGTTGAATCAGTCCGGCATCCCAGGGATGAAGTTTACTTGTTCATGGTGGATGATTTTGAGATACATTGTGGAATCCAATTTGCTAGAATCTTGTTGAGGTTTTGACATCTATGTTTATCAGGGATATTGACCCATAGGTCTCTTTTTTTGTTGGATCTTTACCCAGTTTGGGTATCAGTGTGATGTTAGCTTCATAAAATGATTTGGGGGAGTACCAACTTTCTCAATTGCCTGGTATGCTTTTTTTGTTTTGAGTTGCAGTGTCACTCTGTCACCTAGACTGGAATGCAGTGGCAAGCTCATGGCCACCGCAGACTCAACCTTCTGGACCAAGGCAATCCTTCTGCCTCAGTCTTCCAAGTAGCTGAACTACAGACTCACATTAGCACACCTGACTATGGAATGCTTTCAATAAATTTGGTGCCATCTCCTCCTTGGATGTTTTATACAATTTTGCTGGAAAGTCAGCTGGTCCAGGGCTTTTTTTTTTTTTTTTGGTAGTTTCCTTATGATGGAGTTGATTTCCTGGGTTGTTATTGGGTCTTGGTTTATGCGTGTTTCAACCTTGGAGGTTGTGTGATGTCAGAAAGTCCTCCATTTAATTTAGGTTATCAAGTTTGCTTCTATACAGGTGTGCATAGTAATCCCTGACAATCTTTTGTATTTCTTCGGCATCAGCAGTGATTTGATCTGTTACATTTCTGATTGTGTTTATTTGGGCATCCCCCCTCTTTTTCTTGGTCATTCTGGGTAACGTTCCATCAATCTTGCTTATTCTTTCAAAGAACAAGCTTTTGTTTTGTTGATTTTTTTCTATGATATTTTTGTCTTCTATATCATGTATTTGGGCTTTTACTTTGGTGATCTGGATTCTTCTGCTAAAGCTATTGTTTTGGTGATCATGCCTTTCCAGCACCCTTAGGTGATTTGTTAAGTTATTAACTTGTGATTTTTCCATTTTCTTGATGTGTGTTCATAGAGATATAAATTCTCCTCTTAGAACTGTTTTCATGGCATCCTAGGGGTTTTGGTAAGAAGTTTTTTTATTTTTATGTGTCTAGGAATACTAACTTCTGTTTTTTGATTTGTGTGTTGATCTATTAGTCATTGAGCATTATGCTATTTAGTATCCATGTCTTTGTAGATTTGGGGGGGTGAGGTTTGTTGGTGTTGATATTTATTTTTATTACACTGTGGTCTGAGAAAGTACATGAAAATATTTCAATCTTGTGAAATTTGTTTATGCTTGATTTATGACAGGAGATATGATCAATCTTGGAGTATGTTCCATGTGGTGATGGGTTGAATTATATTCTGTGATTTTGGGAGGAGTGTTCTGTAGATTAATGTATTAAATACATTTGGTCAAGGGTCAAATTGAGGCTCCAAAGCTCTTTGTTGATTTGTTGCCTTGATGATCTATCTAGAGTATTAGCAGGGTGTTTAAGTCCCCAGTTATATAATTATTAGAGTCAATATCTTTTTTTAGTTTACTTAGTAGTTGCTTCACAAATGCTAGTATGGATGCATATATATGTTCAGGATGCATATATATGTATATATATATATGTATGTATATATATATGGATATATATGGATGCATATATATGTTTGTTGACACATTGACCCTTTTATCATTATGTAGTGTCCTTTTGTATTTTTTTTAAACTTTTGATAGCTTAAAAGTTGTTTTGTGTGATATTAAGATCATGACTTCTACCTTCTTTTGTGATCCATTCACCTGGAAATTTATATACCATCCTCTAAATTGAGTCTGTGTGTCCCTTGTGGAGAGATGAGTTTCCTGGATGCAGTAAATTATTGGTTCATGATTGTTTATCCAGTTTGCCATTTTGTGTCTTTTAAGTGGTGCGTTTAGTCCATTTAGATTCAGGCTGATTATTGAAATGTGATTGTTTATTCCCATCATGAGGTTCTTAAAAAGTTTTTTTCCTTTTAACTTTTGGGTTGATGTATATTTGCAAGTTTGCAGTTATAATGTATTTTCTCCTGATTGTGTGTTCTTCTGTTCTCTTGGGAAGTGCATGCTCATTTTTTTCTTTCTCTCTTCTGAGTTTAATACCTTTTTAAGACTCTGCTGTAGAACTGATCTGGAAGTTATATACTCCCTTAGAGACTGGATCTCTGCAAAGATTTTTTAAAAATTTCTTTATTTATTGTAAAGATGTGGGGTACAATTCGGGATTAGGTATACAAACATTGATCATGCAGGTACTCTTGTTGATGAGGTATGCCCCTCCCTCCTCTAGCAGTTTCCCTCAACTGCCAGTCCCACCCCCACCTTCCCCTGACAGTTCTCTGCTTCTGCCAATCACTTTCTTATAGTATTATAATTGTTCAAGCTTACCTTATGAGTGAGAGCATGTGGAACTCAGTTCTTTGTTTCTGTGATAAATCACTAAGTATGATCAACTCCAAATCCATCCAATTTGCTACAAAGTTCATATATTTCTCCTTTTTTTTTTTTTCTCGGCTCAATTTTTTTTTTTTTTAATTAATCAGTATTTTTATTATGGTTTTGTGGGGTACAGTTAAGGGTTAGGTGTACAATTACGTTTCATTCAGACACCCTGTTGATAAGAGGTGTTTTCCCAGCCCCAGACAGATATTTGCTACTGTTAATCCCATCCCTCTCCCCCCCATATTTCCCAGTACCGTCAGTCATTTTCTTATAGTATTACATTGGATGTTCAAGGTCCATTATATGAGTGAGAACATGTGATATTCTGATCTTTGTTTCTGTGAGAGGTCACTCAGTATTATAGACTCTAGTTCCATCCAGGTTGCTGCAAAATTCATGATTTTGTTCTTTTTTATGGCTGCATAGTATTCCATCGTGTATACGTACCACATTTTTTTAATCCAGTCCTCTTTTGATGGGCAGCATGGTTGTTTCCAGGTTCTTGCTATTGTGAACAATGCTGCGATAAACATACGTGTGCAGGTATCTTTTTATAGAGTGATTG
>NW_007005155.1:0-758 GCF_000164805.1 Carlito syrichta
CAAAACTGCTTGTCCCTGAATGGGGCAACAAGTATTATACAGGCTTTCGCTTCTGTGTGAGTCCTGGTTCTCCCTGTTTCTCTTTAAGGTCTATTAGACTACACTGGGAGCATATGCCTAGCAGAGCTGTATGAAATGTTTCCTACATAAAAATGCACAACTCCCTGGTGCCCCACTGAATGAAATGACTGACACACTGTTATTTTTGGGAAAGACTTGTTGGTTCACCTATTGAGTTCGAAAATGTTGTCGATTTTACTCGTCCGTCTTCTGTGAAAAGCAG
This sequence comes from Carlito syrichta, assembly GCF_000164805.1. Classification (NCBI taxonomy): domain Eukaryota; kingdom Metazoa; phylum Chordata; class Mammalia; order Primates; family Tarsiidae; genus Carlito; species Carlito syrichta. Next base: position 284 of record NW_007005155.1, read on the forward strand.
TTACTCTTTCGTGGACCTTTACCAGCAAGACCTGACAGGCTTCGCTGGCTTGTTGTGAGTTGGTATCAGGTTGGGAAAGGCTGTGTCAAACCTTTCCTGCATTGTTATTTATTTTTTAGTCGTTTGATTCTTGGTTGGAGTACAGTGCAATAAATGATTGTCCAGGTCTGGTTTCATTTAGCATTGCAGAGCGATACGAGCAAACTTCACATGTGCGAATGAGTGTGTAAATTGTGCCACTCTTCTTTTGGAAGACCAAAACGTTCTTCTCGTCGGCGTATCTCCATGCACCAAAATGCAGTAACTCTCCCGTTACTTGCTGAATAAGCGTAGATGTCCTCGGTTAGGGTTGTTGTGAAGGTGAACCTTCCTGGCGAACAGGTTTCAATGTGTGCTTCACTCTTTAAAGGCTCTCAGTGTTATTCTCACTTGGTGCATGCTACAGTGCTTGAGTCTCACAGTGTTCTTCTCATTC
>NW_007005156.1:0-627 GCF_000164805.1 Carlito syrichta
CCATCAGAGAAGAGAAGGCAATCAGGGGTATCCAAAAAGGAAAAGAGGAAGTCAAGCTATCTCTCTTTGCAGATTACATGATTGTGTACCTTGAAAACCCAAGAGAACCTGTCAAAAACCTCCTTACACTGAAAAGGACTTTGGCAAAGTCTCAGGATATAAAATAAATGTCCAAATGATAATCGCATTTCTTTACACCAATAATAAACAAACAGAAACCCAAATAAAAAGCACAATCCCATTCACAATAGCCACCAAAAAAAAAAAAAAAATGAAATTCCTTGGCATCTTCCTAATGAGAAACGTGAAAGACCTTTACAATGAAAACTACAAAACACTGCTCAGAGAAATCAAAGATGACACAAACAAGTGGAAAAATATCCCATGCTCGTGGATTGGAGAATCAACATTGTGAAGATGTCCACCCTACCTAAGGAATTTAATGCAATATCCATCAAATTGCCTGTAACATTTTTCTCAGACCTAGAAAAAACAATACAGGAATTCATATGGAAAAGCAAATTACCAAGAATAGCCAGAACAATCCTCACCAAGAAAAACAAAGCAGGTGGTATCACATTACCAGACTTCAAACTTTACTATAAGCTACATCATCAAAACAGCTTG
>NW_007005157.1:0-1494 GCF_000164805.1 Carlito syrichta
TTCAGGTCCATTATATGAGTGAGAACATGTGATATTCGGATTTTTGTTTTTGTGAGAGGTCACTCAGTATTATAGACTCTAGTTCCATCCAGGTTGCAGCAAAATTCATGATTTTGTTCTTTTTTATGGCTGCGTAGTATTCCATCGTGTATATGTACCACATTTTTTTAATCCAGTCCTCTTTTGATGGGCAGCATGGTTGTTTCCAGGTTCTTACTATTGTGAACAATGCTGCGATAAACATACGTGTGCAGGTATCTTTTTTATAGAGTGATTTGTGTTCTTCAGGGTATATTCCCAGTAGGGGGATTGCAGGGTCATATGGAAGGTCAATTTTTAGAGCTTTTAGGAATCGCCACACTGCTTTCCACAGAGGTTGCACTAGTTTACACTCCCACCAACAGTGTAGAAGTGTTCCCTTTTCACCACACCCTCTCCAGCAGCTGTTATTTTTTGAGTTGTTGATAATTGCCATTCTGACTGGAGTTAGGTGGTATCTCAGTGTGGTTTTGATTTGCTTCTCCCTGATGATTAATGAGGTTGAGCATTTCTTCATGTGTTTGTTGGCTGCTCGAATGTCTTCTTTTGTGAAGTGTCTGTTCATGTCTTTAGCCCATTTTATAATGGGGTTGTTTGTTTTCTTCTTTTCAGTACGTTTCAGTTCCTTGTAGATCCAGGATGTTAAGCCTTTGTCAGACCTAGAGTTGGCAAATACTTTTTCCCAGTCTGTAGGCTGTCTCCCTGCTCTCTGATGGTTTCTTTGGCTTTGCAGAAGCTTGTCAGTTTAATAAGGTCCCATTTGTCTATCTTCTCTCTTAAGTCCTGTGGGTTTCGGGTTTTGTACAGGAATTGGATGCCAGTTCCGATTTCCATGAGAGCATTTCCTTCCTTTTCTAAGGTTCTTATGGTTTGAGGTTTTACATTTAGGTCTCTGATCCATTTGGAGTTAACCTTTGTGCATGGGGATAGATAGGGGTCCTGTTTCAATCTTCTGCATGTGGTCGAGGCTGGAGTTTCAACCGAACCCCACAGGTTCAGACCACGGGAGCAATGATCATATTGCCACAGCTCAGCCTGGCCAACGGAGACTCTGGTGACAAAAAATGCCTCATACGTGTGTCAGGATGAGAGACCACGGCTCCCCAGGGAAAGGTCCAAGTGGGCTGGTGACGATGGAGTTATCAGGAGAGGAAAGGGACTGCACCCCTCTCTGAAGGTGGCAGACAGAACAACTGGAACCTGCTCTTGCCATGACATTCCTAGACTGCGTTGATTGCTCTGCTCCTGACCGCTGCCCTAGTTTGGGGTCCTCTGTTTTGTGAGCTCACACACGTCTTTGCTGTGGGTCCCGAGTGTAGAGGGTGTAGGCAGGCCTTCTGGGGCGTGTGGCCAAGCCCGGTGGCCAACTTTGGACCCTCCCACAACGTCAGGCCGGATAGTGCCTTTTCCTCTCCCATTCACTAAGGTGACTCCTCACGCTTGGTGGTAGGGGTG
>NW_007005158.1:0-839 GCF_000164805.1 Carlito syrichta
TATTTAGCTATTTAACTGTAAGATGCAAAGAGGTTGGATCAAGTTTAAATGACCGCCCCTTTTTGCATCAAAGAACTACTGACAAAGAAGACCTCACCCGCCTCTCCCTTTTACTGGCTGGCTGGCTGGGAGGGAAGAAAAAGAGTTTGCATGCTAGTGAAGGAAGAAGTAGGTTTGAGATGACAGTGAAATCTAGAGTAAATCAACCTGGTCCAAAGTGTCCTGCAGGCTTTAAAATGCAGTTTAGACTCGGCTCAGTGGCTCAGCCTATAATCCCAGCACTTTGGGAGGTCGAGGCAAGTGGATTGCCTGAGCCTGCGGGTTCGAGACCAGCCTGGACAACTTGGCGAGACTTCATCTCTACAACAAATCAAAAATGAGCCAGGTAGTGGTAGCGAGTGCCTGTAGTTCCAGCTACTTGGAAGGTTGAGGTGGAAGTATCACAGGAAACCAGCAGGTCGAGGCTGCGGTGACCGGGAGCATGCCACTGCACTCCAGTCTCGGCGACACAGTGAGATTTCAAATAAATAAATAAATAAATAAATAAATAAATAAATAAATAAATAAATAAAATACAGTTTAATTAGAGTGTTGTTTATTATTCAAATGATTTTAATTGTCGGAATGCACAATTTTTTAAATAAGCAAATGAAAAGTTTTAAAACCTGAAAATGTCTATTCAAACAAACCAGTATTTATTTATTTATCTGCTCAGTTAACTGACAATATAGATGGAATGAAAATTCTTAACTAGTTGAAAATAATGATAAATAAAGATATCTCTGCCATTCAGTCAATACAGTTTATTGGATACCTACTCTGGGTATTTACCACCATTC
>NW_007005159.1:0-640 GCF_000164805.1 Carlito syrichta
ATTGTTTCTCTTTTAGAATTTTGAAGATAGGGCTCCAGGCTTTCCTGGCCTGAAGGGTTTCTGTGGATAAATCTGCTGCTATTCTAATTGGTCTTCCCTGGTAGGTAGTCTGGCCTTTTTCTCTTGCTGCCTTTATGATTTTTCCTTTTATAGCTACTTTGTTTAGGCAAATTATTATGTGTCTGGGAGTTGGTCTTCTCATTTGTTGTCTTGCAGGGGTTCTCTGAATCTCTTGTGTTTGAATTTTTTCATCCTTGATGAGATGAGGGAAGTTTTCTTGAATGATTTCCTGAAATGTTTGTTCCAGTGTGGCTTCTGTTTCTCTCTCTGCCTCAGGAAGCCCAATTACTCTTAGGTTTGGTCTCTTGAAGTGATAATTCATGTCTTGCAGGTTTTGTTCTGTCTTTTTGATCTTCTTTTCTATGCTTTTGACAGTTTGGGTTAGTTCTGTGTTTTGGTCTTCGAGCTCTGAGATTCTTTCTTCTGCTTGACTGATTCTGCTTTCCATGCTTATTAGTCTGTTGTTCATTTCCATCACAGTATTCTTTACTGCTGTCATTTCTGACATCAGCTCCTTCCTATTTTCCTCTTGTCTCTCCTCAATTTTTTAAATTCTCTCCATTAATGTTTTGATGTCTGG
>NW_007005160.1:0-15267 GCF_000164805.1 Carlito syrichta
GCCTCGCCGCCGCCGCCGCCGCGCTCCGGGCCCCGCTCTCCGCACCACCCCTCTCGCCGCAGCCCCCGCCGTGCGCTCCCCTCTCCCCGCGCCCAGGTTTTCTCTCTCCGCCCCCTTCCTCCCGCGCTTGCACGCGCGCTCTCTTCCTCTCCCAGGATTCATTCACGTTATGAGAGGGGAGGAAGCCGAGGGAAGGGTTCCCCGGGCGGGCCGAATGGAAACCCTGTCTCCAGCCACCTTTCTTGCCCAGTCCGGGACGCCCGGCCTCCCCTAGAGCCGGGGACGCTGTCATGTGTGGAGTGGGGGCGGGGCGCCCCTCCTTTCCCCTTGAACATTTCTTGCCTCTTCACCTGGCCGTGAGGCGAGCATGGGCGTGTTCGGGACTGAGTGTGGGTCGCAGCCAGGAGACACTGCAAGCCAGGCCGGCTCCGAACGTCCCCGCCCCAGCCCGGGGGCTCCTGGGCACCTGCTCCTCCAGATGTCTGGGCAGCGGCTGGGGAACCAGGACTTTGGGAGTGAGGGAGAAGGCAGCCGGCGGCCCTTTGGAACGTCTGCCTTCTAGAAGGGTGCTGAGGCCGGGTTTGAGCGCGCGTGGCTCTCCTCCGTGGTCACATGTCTGGGGGTGTATCACTGCTAGAGTCCCAGAGCACCCTAGCTGTGTGAGACTCAAGCACTCCAGCCCCAGCCGTTTTCCTCTTTCTCCCAGCTCCTTCTCAGTACCTTTACTTCGTTCTGCCTTTCCCTCTGCTCATCTTAACTGGCTGTCTCTCACCTCCTCCCCTTTAACGTCAGCCTCTGCCCCAAGTTCTATTGGCTTCACTTAATTGCCTTTGCTGCTGCGGGCCCCATCCGACCCAGACACTCCTTTCTCCTGGGAGCCAGGCCAGGCTCCTCCTCCTCTGAGACCCAACTCCAAACCCTCCCTCCAGGCGGCCCTCAGAGGACAACGCCAGGGTGTCCGGTGTCCCTTCACATCTCCTGATGCTCCAGATGGCAGCCCTGAGGAGTGTCCTGGGGGTGCTGCAGGGGACCCCAGGAAATTGAAGAAGGTCTAGGGAGTGCTGCTATGCTCATCTAAAGAGTTCTTTGGGGCAGCTTCCCTGGCCCCACTCCCCAGAGAGTACTATGATCACTGTTCTCTCTTCCAGGAGATTGAGAGCCTTTCCCGCATCTGGCTTTTAGGTAAGGGCTTCACAGATGTTTTCCGAGAGATGTTTCTCGCCCTCTGGAAAGTCACAATCCGATTGGGGATACTAGGTCATATTAATAAAAGGGGGAACATCACAATGTGATGGGGCCTGAGGACCAGACTGGCCACATCAGTTGGCACTTGTTGGCCCCTTCTGCCTTTGGAAGGGGTCTATTCTACCTTCCAGGTCTCAAAAGACAAGGGCCATCGCCTCTCTTTTCCTTTCACCCACCTGCCACTTGGACTGAGGCTCAGCACACAGCAGTGCCCGATGAGCCTGAGTGAACCAGAAGGCGTGAGATGGTGTGCTGCCCACCTCTGTCCCTAATAGCCATACCAATTAAGTTCAAGTTCTGTTCTCAGAAGCTCCCAGAAAGATGAGTCTGAAGCTCGGCTTTTATTTCCTTTTGGGTGCAAACCCTTGTCTCAAATTTAAATCTTAGATGGAAACCCAACATAAACAAGCAAGGTCTCTTCCCTAGTAAGCCCGAAGGTAAGAGCTGGTGCTGCTCTGGTCCAGTGAGGTGCCCAGAGTGCTGGTGCCACCCGCCACACCACCCCCTGCACCCCACAATGCGTCTCTGTGGACCTTGGGTTCCATGAAACATGGTATGAAAACCCACATCCTGAGCCAGTTCCTGGGTCACTCCGGAGCATCGCCTCCTGGGACTCTGCAGGAAGGGAGATCCGTGAATCTGATCTGTGGGTTCAGGGGAGGCAGTAGCTTCTCCCAGTCTCCTGTTAGGTGGAGAATGACACCGTGGCTTTGGGACCCTCCTCCAAGCAAGCGGTTGTCACAATAATCCTATGGGAGCAAAACGGCAGCATTCATCAGAGGCACTTTAGACCTGTTCTCCCCTCCAACCTTGAGGAGTGTGTAGAGAGCTGGGAGCACACCAGACAGGACCAAGGCGGCCCCCACCTCATGCTGGCTTCAGAACCAACTAGCAGGGCAATCTGAGCAAGCCAACCCACCTGGGAGAAAGATACCTCTCTCATTCACTTTTCAGAGTTGAGTTGAGGGTCAGAGAGCAGCCCTCATGTGGCACACACTCAGAAGCCCCACGTGGAATGGCCAGCCAGAACCACCTTTGCTATCTTCTTTGAAGACAGGAAGTGGACGTTGTCTAGGGGACCTCGTGACACTTGCTGCTGACTCTCACTATTACAGTGCCTAGGGAAATCCGGAATGCAGGGCCGAATCACTTACTCAAGGTCCCACACGTGGAGGGTGGGGCCAGGTCTCAGCTCAGTTCCGGTTGACTTCAAGGCCAGAATTTTTCGAGGATGCCAAGGAGCATCTCCACCATTGCCCAAGACTGTTTGACTGTGTTGTCATTACTACCTGCTAATTCAAGAGATGCCAATGACAGCTTGGAGGTTTGCCGTTCTGTCTGTGGCAACCATGGCAGCCATGCTTGGTCCTGAGGTTGTGAGAGTGTAGACTGTGGAGTCACATAAGGACTTGCCCGGCAGCAAAGGGAGCTGGAGCAAACCCAAGACTGCCTGAGACCATTCATCATGCTTGGATGAGCACAATTTAAATCTGGAAAATTCTGCTCAGCCGGATTAGAGAACTCTAAATGACAGTATTTAACTGCTGCCTCAGGACCCTGTGGTTTCTCCCATGTGACACTTCCAGATATGAGCAGAGTGGTGGGCAGAGTGTCCTTCCCCTGCTTGGGAGGAAACTCTGGACTGGTTTTGTTCCAGAGACACTGGATATTGGCGTCATCCCTCAGGAAGCCACCTGGTATAAATGTCACTGCTGGGGAGTAAGCAAGTCCTCATGTGCATCATTACCTCCCTGGACAGCCGGGAAGGTGGCAATATTTGCCAGGCACCTGGACCAGCTCTCCAAAGTCATCTTTTTCCACACAGGGTGGTTTCTTCCCTTCTCACTGGATCATTTGGGTCATTACCTCAATTCTTCACTTTTACTTTGCCTGTGAGGACAGAGCCTTAATGAGCTCAGAACCCTTGATGATCCCACTGCAGGAGAGGATTACTGCATCAAGCTGTTCACGTTGCATGACATGCACATCACTGCAGCCGAAGGGAGAGGCCCTCCACCAGCTGAGGGTATGTGGCCGCTTTCCGCCACGGCCCCAGAATCCTCTGTTAAAAGTTCTGCTTTCCTCCTTGGTCCTCCAGAAATAACAACCTTTGTGTGGCAACCTTTTATAACATTTCACTTCCAAGCCCAAAGCAGATGGTTCTGGAGATCTCAGAGGCTTGGTGCCGGGACTAGGGAGCTTGGGTGGCATCTCAGGTAGATAGACATAAAACGTGACTTTGACTTTCTATAGCCGGTTGGGGGACAGGTCTCAGAAGGTTCCAGAGCTTGGCTCGGTGTGGGGGCTTAACTGCCACACGTCCAGGGAGCTCAGCATCCAAGAAGAGTGCCTGGAGACCTAGGTCCTGACAGTTCCCTTCGTCAGACTGTGCACACTGCAAGAATGGCTTTTTTTCTCTTCAGTAGCTTCTTTAGAGAGCGCTCAGATCAAAAAGTGCGACACAGTTTCATGTGTTCGAGCTGACTCCATTTTATTTGCTTATCACAATGCCCAGTTCAAGGTGATGGGAGCTGGACATGCAGTGGCTTTTTTTTTCTTTTCCAGCTCAGCCATGATGAAGCAGCGATGAGCTCGCTGTCTCCGTACAGGGCCAGGCCCTGGCAGTGCATAGGGGAGGGAGGCAGTATCCAGTGAGTGCCCTCTGGGTGCCTCATTTCACCCAGTCATAACAACAATCACACAAACACTTTTACCCCTGTTTTACAGATGGTAAACTTGCAGCTACACAGGATGTGTCTGAGCTGGGCTTTGAACCCTACTTTGCCTGGAGGACAGCCATTCTCCCCCTGCTACTATCCTAACCCCCACTCCCTGAAGGGTGCCCGCCGCTGCCTCCTCCCCACTCCTCCTTCACATGCTTATCCAGAGGCAATCAATGCCTGCCAAAGTCACAGGGGCATAAAGAGGTCAGAAGACCCCGCCTCGCAAGCCAGGTGGTGTGGAGGAGGAATGAGCGGGGCTGATGGCAGACGCCAGAAGCCATGGCCTTGGGAGCCCACCCTTCCCTCCTGGCTCCTGTCCCCTGCCCTGGGGCCGGCCAAGAGCAGACAGCCAAGGGCCAGCCACTGACCCAGTGCCCTGTGGCCCCTGAAAGACACCTCTGGCCTATGGCTATTGTCCTCTTCTGGGCATGCTCCACTTACTGTGATGGGAGGAAAGCCTGGTGCCCTCACATAGCGAGGAGCACAGTGAACTGTGAGCGAAGTCCGTGTGGGTTTACCAAGACCCATAATCCCATTAGGGACCCTGGATCCCCTTAGGGACTGCACTGGGCAGCCTGCTGGGTGGCGGTCTCTGTTGCTAGAATCTGTTCCAGAACCAGCCCCATTGATGAGCATGTTGATATTATGGCCTGGCTCAGCCAAAGCTTCCGGCCCAGCACACTTGAGAGTTAGCCGGTTATTCTGAGAACATTCTTTTCAAATACTCTACAGAACAAACAGGTCGAGAGGCTCCTTTGTCCACAGCTAGCCTCTGAACTGGAGCCGACTCTCAAAGGATTGAGAAGAACTCCAAGGAAGAGATCGTCCACACTCAGAGGCTGAAACATTTGAAAACGAGGTACAGGAGGCGGGTGGGAAAGATGGCCGGTGACAGCACATTCTTCCACTAACATGTCATTTATGCTTTCACCAAAGCAGAGCTTTTAATTCCTAAAATATAACAGCCTTGTGCAGGGGCTGGAAGAACAGGAAGCGTTTTATGTGCAACTGTGCTGCTCAGTACCTGGTTCAGTTCAGGGAAGGCCCAGTTACCTTGGCTTTCAGAACCACGCCTTTCTTTTTATTGCCTGTCCCCCTGGGCTCTCGGCTGCCTCCTAGGGGTCAGCTGGGCTGCTCTTGGCCCCTTGGAGCTGCACTTGCTGCCCGGTAGGAGGGCTGGCTTCACGTCATGGGTATCACCTGCTACCTGCACTCCGTCGACTGTGTCTGCTGTTCCCGCTCACTTCGTCACTGAAGAACTGCTGGGTCTTTGTTGCTTTACTCTCCAAGGGCTTTTGGTGATGTGGAAAGAGAAGGTCATCAGATTCAGGCTGATTTGGGTTTCCAGTCTGCATTCCATATCAATGTGACTTGTGCGGCATTGGACTAGTGACTGGACCTCTCTGGGCCCTGGCAAAATGGGGAAACAAACAGTTGCACAGATAAAGAAGCCCAGGGAAAACATGAACACAAAAGTGCCAATGGCAGATGTTTATTGAGCACTTCATAAGCACCAAGCTTCATTCTAAATGTTTTGTCATACCTTGACTCACTGGACGATTTTTCTCCAGAATTCTTTGAGACAGATACTACCACTGATCTCTTTTACCCAAGAGGTAAGGAAGGCATGGAGAAGGTGCATTACTTGGCAAAGGTTGCCCAGTGTTGCACCTCAGCAGTCTGGATACAGAACCCACGCTTAAAATTTCTATTTAAATGTGTATTCAATAAATGAGAGTTTTTATTTTCTGCTCACTAATACTCCCTGACAAGAAAGTTTATCCTCATTGCCAGCAACCACTGATCTAACCAGACTCAAGCAACCTTTGGAATATCAGCCATTCACTTATTCAGTCCAGATTTTTTTTTCTCAGTAGGACCCACTCTATTGGCTCATATTTGGCCCTGGGAACCTAGGGATGTGGATTTTCTGGGTGTTGGAGACACTGTTTTGTTTATTTTGAGTCAGACTCTCACTCCATCACACAGGCTGGAGTACAGTGACAGGCTCACAGCCACCCAGCTCGACCTGCCGGGCTCTGGTGATCCTTCCGCCTCAGCCTTCCAAGTAGCCGGAACTACAGGCACACGCTACCATGCCTGGCTAATTTTTTATTGATTGTAGAGACGAGGTTTCACCAAGTGCCCAGGCTGGTCTCGAACCCATGGACTCAGGGGACCCACTCGCCTTGGCCTCCCAAAGTGCTGGGATGACAGGCTGCACCACCGAGCCCGACCGATGGAGACACGATTAAATCATTGCTGCCAGTTGCCAAAACTCTTTAAGTTCTTCTCCAGTCCAGAGAACTGTGGCACTGAGTGGTCCTGAAGAAGAGCGAGGCCAGTGACTGGACTCCTCCAGGCCTGCTTTCCTAGCTACAAAGTGGCACAGTGGCACCCACCCTGGGAGAGCTGCTGTGGCATCATCTGAAGAGGAGGGCAAGGTGGCCTGACACCAGCAGATGTCACCAGGAGGATGCATGATATGAAATACATAATATGCACTGTACAAATGAGCACTGCTCCCAGGTCCTCCAGGCTGCTTCACTGGGTCTGCAGAGTCACGGGTGTGTCTGCCCAGAAGCTCCCCAGCACAACTGCAGTGGCCTCGGGCCTCTGTCCTACCTGGGCTTGAGACAGCACCAAGCAGAGCTAATTTTCAGACACTCGCGTCTGGCTCTGCTCTCGGCAGAATCTGATCACAGGCCATTTCCAGATAAACAGGGTATGGAGAACAAACTGGCTTCCTGAAGGAGATGTCTTGAATGCTCTCGGTCTTTTAAACATTCAAGGAGAAACATGCCCTGCCTGGTGCTGCCTCTGGAGGGAGTGTTGTCACCTACAGGCTGGACTGCTCCCACTGCTTCCTGCCACCTCTACAGCCAGAGGTGAGGCCCTGAGGCCCTTTTGCAGGGAAGGGAGGTGGCAGCCCTGTGGTGGTCATCCTGGGCGGTTCTGGAGCCCGCTGCTGGACCGGCTGCCTTGTCAAGCTGCTCCGTTTACTGCTCGTCAGCGTCTTCTTGTCCCAGAAAATGGCTTTGTGATAGAATATGATTACTAGCAGCTCCAGTCGGTTGAACAGTCACATGTGCCAGGCACCTTATCGCAACAACAACAAAAAAAATCTTATTCTCATTTTCAATATGTTGCAGCTGAGGCTTCAAGAAGGCAAGTAACTGACTCCAGGTCATAGCTAGAAAATAAAAGAGCTAGGATTCCAGCCTAGGACTGTCTGTCTTCAAGGGGCATATTCTTCCCATTGCTACCCAATAGTTTTCATCCCAGGATGTCTTGCCAATGACTTAGGCAATGTGCGAACTCTGTGCCCCGCTCACAGGTATTCTGGCCACTTGGGGATGGGGCCTGGGTATCAATATTCTGTAGAACTCCCAAGCGATTCTTCATCAGAGGCCCATGATGCCTTTGGGCCCATGATCTCCTGGTAAGCGCTTGGTTTTCACTGCATCCCTCATCAACAGATGCAGCTGGGCTCAGCCTCTGCAGTAACTAGCAGGGGACAGAGGGGCACCAGGCTTTCGCTTGGCTGGCTGTGGCCCGGGTAAGTGCAGAGGGGAGCAGCTAAGCTGCTGCGACCTGGGAGATCCCACAGAAGGCTGGCTGCCACCTCTGGCCCTGTGCACTGGTGTAGGTCATGTCCTGCTGTTGTCTGCCTCCCTGCCCCGCAGGCAGGAAACGCCCACCAGGAGAACAAGGGGCTCTTCTGCAATGGGAGAGCTTGGGAGTGCAGGAGCCCAGCCAGAGCCTTCTCCTCCACCAACCTCCCTGCTGGGAACCCTCACCAAAGAAGACTCTGAGGCTCTCATGGGGAGCTGGTCACAGGTGGTTTACCCAGGATAGCTGGGGAGCTTTGGTATCACACCCAAGGAGGACTGGGGGTGAGAGGCAGGTGGGAATGCCCACGAGGGTCCCACATCCGGGCTCACGCAGGGCCATGGGGCGGGGTGCTTCCTCAGGATGTCCCAGCCCCACCCACGGGGCAGACTGGAGTTAGGGAGCCCTGCTGGAGGCTGCCAGCCAAAGCTCCTCCTCCCTCTGCCTCTTGGCCAGCTCCCAGCAAATCACCCGCTGTGTTTGCCAAGGGAGCCAATGCTGCTTTCGGGAAAATACCTTCTGAAGTTTGTTGTCTGAGCCCTCCCCGCTGACACCCACGGTGGAGAAGATGTGTCAGGATAAATGGAAAATCTCTTCATAAATATTTGAAAAAAGGCAAAAAGGAAAGGAAAGGAAGAACCGCCCTGTGTCACAGCATTGGGAAGCATCCTCATGGCCACTGCTGATGGTGGAGAAAGCGGTTGCTCATGTCCACAGTGCAGGGGAGTGGGGTTGGCCTCAGCAGGAGGCCCCATCATGCAGCAGGAGCTCAGCTCCTGGGCTACGGGCACCAAGGGGTGCCTTGGGGTGGGGACAGGCCTGCTGGCCCACTGACAAGACCATGGAGCAAGCGCAAATGCCCCACTGGTTGGCGGGGGAGGGCCACCTGCCCTTTATCCATAATGCATAATTGTGTCTTCAAACCCAGCTGCCTCGGGACTTGGCGACAAGTGGAGCACGGGGAAAAGAGACTTTGGGGAGCCCCTGGAAGACGAGGTGAGAGGTCTGGGGCCAAAGCCCTCTTGGGGTGATGCTGGCGCCTACACAGTGAGGGACGAGCCACAAAGCCCAGCAGGAAGGCCCCAGGGAGAGGGCCGCTGTCTCTGCGGGGTTCTGCCAGGGAAGGCAGGGCCCTTCAAGGCCAGAGCAGCAGCATCAGGAGCACTAGGAGGAGGGCCCTTCTCGGGTCTCCTCAGCAAAGATACTCACCACCCGGGGAGAGCACTTGCCCTTGCCCTTGTAGGCCAGTTACAGTGTGACCTCCCTGCGCGTCCCCAGCAGCGGGCGTCTCTGACCTTCAGGCTGCTCGCACGCCCTCCTGCCTGTCCCCTACAATGTCACTTGCCTCCCTCCAGGGTATGGTTCTTGTCCATCTTGGGCTGGGTCAGATGGACTCTTCACTCTGGACAGCAGCCCAGCCAGAGGGACAGGGCTAGGGTGGGACAGGGTCTCTGGGAGATGATACTGTGGGGAAGATCTCCTGGGTAGGGAGGCATTGGGTTCCTAAGTGTAGGTGCTCATTGTGAACTTGGGAAGACAGATATGTTCCGAGACCTTCAAAGGGTTCCACGTCCCCTGCAGAAGGTCCTGGCTGCTCTGGAGAGGAGGCACTCAGACAACCCCCCACTTTTAGCAGCCAATCCCTTCAGTTTCCAGGTGAGGTCTTCGGCACAGGTCGACAGTGGTGGAGGAGGCTGCCTGTGTAGGACCTAGTGTTTGTGTGGTGGGATGTCTGTCCCCTGGCCCGGGATGGGAAGTCACCACAACCTTGACCGAGATGCTTCAAGCAGCATGTCTTGACCTGCCTTCCCATCCCTGTTAGAAACATTCACTGCTTCTGGAGGGAGGTGGGGATGGCCAGGCTTGAGAAGGGAAGGGCCTGGAGCCGTGCTGGGTGGCCTTGGCTCAGCAATGATGTTGACTTCTCTCTCTCTGCCTTAGCAGGAAGAGGTACAGGAGTGGCTTCAAACATGTGGCAGGATCAGTGTTTACCTTTGGAACGCTAAGTCTGCTTTTAACTATGACTCAAGTTCTCTCTGGTTTATTGACTGTGTGTCACTTCTACCTGAAATCCTGTGTACTGGACACGTTTCTAAATGACCAGCTTAGAGAAACGGATGGTAAATACAAACAGCAAACTCAAAAGAAGGCTGGTGGAAAAACCAAGGGCTTGCTTTCTGACACAGCACTTGAGTTATACTTGGTTCTTCAGTTAACCAATAGTCAGCCAGTACTCATTCATTTTCTCAGTTGGCGAATGCAGTGGGTTGAATTGTGACCCCAGAAAAATATGCCTGTGTCTTCATGCCCAGAACCTGCAAATGTGACCTTATTCGGAAGAAGGATTTTTGCAGATCGATCAGGCGAAAGATTTTGAGATTCAATCATCCTGAATTAGGAAAGACCCCATGTTCAATGACAAGTGTGCTTGTAAACAGAAAAGACACAGACAGAGAGGCCATGTGACAACAGAGACAGAGATTGGAGTTACGCAGCTACAAGCCTGGAACATCAACAACTGGCCACACCCACCAAAACTAGGAGAGAAGTGTGGGCTGAACTCCCTCAGAGTTTCTGGAAAGAACCAACCCTGTCTACACCTTGATTTCAGACTGTTGACCTCCAGAACTGTGAGAAGACATGGAAAGACAGATATGATCCGAGACCTTCAAAGGGCTCCATGTCCCCTGCTGTTGTTTTAAGCCATCCAGCAGTTTGCTACATCAGCCCTAGGAAACTAATCCAAGGGACATTGGAGGACCCCCAGGGGCTAGCACTGGGGTCAGCACTCAGAATTTAGCAGTGAACTGAGTAGGTGTGGCCCCAGCCCTCATGGGCTTCCCATCCAGAGGGGGAAACAGACTTGAACCAGGAATCGCATGTGGAGGTATTGCGTGACAAGGGTTCTAAGGAGGGACGGACATCACAGAGCTCGTTGTCTTCTTTCAAGGCTACTCGCTCTCTAGCCTCTCTGTCTTAATATGGCAACACTGTTGCCTATAGCTCAGGCCATAGACCCATCAGGCCCTTCACACCCACTTCCACAGCCAACCTACCACCACATTCTGCCCATCTCATGTCCAGGTTGAATCTGGACCCTGTCAACTCCTCCCTGTCTGTCTTCCTCCTGCTGGCCAGGCTGCCATTGTCTCTCCTCTGGGTGACTGGAAACCCCCCCCCCCCCAGGGACGTTACCCTCCTCATTCACACGCTTGCCCCTACATTCTCTCCAGTGCATTCTCCCCTCGCGGACAGAGGGATGCAAGTTCAGTGTCAGTTGTTTCACTCCTCTGCGAAAAGTCATGTCAGAGCGTGGGAGAACCAAACACAAGTGTCTGCACCTGGCCTGCCCTGTGTGACCTGGGCCTCATCTACTGCTCTACCTTGCACTCAGGGTCCCTGCTCCCCGAGAGGCTGGCCACACTGGCGACATTCCTTTCCTCCAGACCACCAAGTTCTTTTCCAGTTCAGAGTAGTCACAACATGGCACGTGCATGTGCTGTCTCTCTATAAAGTTCTTCTTTCCACTCCTGGGTCTCAACTGTGGGTTTCAGCTTCAATCTCTTGGTCTCAAATGAAATGTCACTGGTTCCAGACCACCAGTCTAAATGGAGTGCCTTTTTATGCTTTCTTATGTGTGTTTCTTCATAACTCTTATCCCCATAATTCACATCAGGATCTGAGTGTTGATGTGTTTAATGTCAGTCTTTCCACACGTAGTGAACTCCAGGAGGGCAGTGTTTGGTTCAACCACGTCTGTTTGGTTCAACCCTGACTCTCCATTGCCTGATGCATAGGGCCTGGCACATAGAAAACCCAATGAACATTTGAAAATAAATGAGCAAACTTTCTGAGCTATATAGGAGTAACGAAGAGCCAACATGTGTATGATAAACGTCTCTGTTCCTGAGAACCCACAAGGTTAACATCTCATGACAGCAGCCTTGCAAATGTAATTACTTTGTTTTTCCTCTCTCTTCCAAAAGCCTTTTTTTGAGGGTTTTTTCCCCCTGATGAGTAAATGTGTGTATTAACCCCTAGGCAGCAGAAAAGAAGAGCTTGCAAGCTTAGTAAGAGCATGCTGCAAAAGTCAGACCCCCAAAAGGAAAAAGTTCTGTCAAATAGAGCATCTGAGGGAAGTTAAAATGCACTTGCAGAAATAAATCAGTGCTGTAGCAACCCAGTGCTGGTTCTCCCCCAGAAAAAAAGCGTGGAGAGGGGTGGGGGAGTCAGCTACCTCTGATCTAATCATCAGCGGAGAAGCCGTCCAAATAGAATGAAGGAACACGGCGAAACAGCTCAGGCTACCAGCACAAGATGACGCTTTACGTGCTTGCCTCCATTTGGCAGTGGACCCTCTTATGGAGCCTGATTCACCACTTCCGTTGCTTTCCTGGCTGGCTCTCATGGGCGGCGGAGTGTGTGATGGCTGCCAGACAGCACCTCCTGTCACTCTTCAGGTCGCGCACCAGCTCTTATCTTAAGTGCTCTGGGAAGCCTGCTCTTTAGACAGACTCCGGGTGGATCCTTCTGCAATGAGTAATCAGCGTCCAGCAGACCCTCCTTGCAAGTTCAGCTTTTTCCTATATATGGTTTTCGCCCGTGGAAGCCACCCCCTTGTGCTGGGAGAGTTCACCGAAGTCACCAGAATGGGGAGGGAACTCTCAGAGGGGATTCTCGGCTGTGCATTTGGGGTTCAGGAGGAATGGCAACCCGCTTAAGGGGAAAGAGCTGCCCAGACACTGGGTGTGGGTGAGGCCGGGCGGGGCAGGCCCTGTGGCCTGGCTGGCATTTTGACAGGATGCAGTGATCCTGGTGAGCGAGCAGTCTGACCGCAGCTGGCTCTCCCCAAGCAGATTATCTGTAGAGCCTGTGATTCCCAAGAAGCACTTTAAAGAGATCCAATGGCCACTTTCAGGAGTGGCAAAAAGGTGGAGAGAATTGGTGACTGTGACATCTGCAGGTTCATGTCACTCGTTCATCTTTGTTCAACATGCGTTGCTGGAATCTCACTGGGATCAGTGGAATAACAATTCCTGAGGGTGCCCACATCCTGGTCCCAGAACCTGCCACCATGTGTTGCTACATGATAAAGGGGATTTGGGGCTGCAGATGGAGTGGAGGTTGCTAATCAACTGGCTTCGAGATGAGAAGGTCACCCTGGCTCGGCCTAAAGTCATCACAAGGGGCCTTTAAACGTGGACGAGAAGTCAGAGTGCCGCAGCCTGAGAGGGACGCGGCCACTGCTGCTGGCCTTGGAGATGGAGGAAGGGGCCGGAGCCTGAGAGGCAGGCAGCCGCTGGAGGCTGGAAAGGGCGAGGGAGCTGAGTTTCCTGGGAGCCTCCTGGAAGGAACGCAGCCCTGCCAGTGCTTGGCTTTAGCCCAGTGAGACACAGACTCCTGAGTCCTACAGCTGTTAGGTCACAAGTGTGCATTGTCACAGCCTCACATTTGTGGGCATGTCAGGCGGCAGCCCCAGGACACTGATTCTCCCTCGGAGCGCCAGGCCCTGTGCCAGGTTCTGGGGCACAAAATCAAATGAGGCAGGGTTCTCAACCTCCCAGGCTCACAATCCAGAGGGGGGCAGCCGGGGAACCAGCAGCTGAGGCGTGGGGAGGCAAGGGGTGGGGTGCTCTGGACGACGGTGGCAGGGGCACAGGGCCGAGCTTTGGAGGACATCCCAGAGCCAGGCTTTGAAGTGTGGGCTTGCTGGGTTAGCCAGTGAAGGAGAAGCTGGGAAAAGCCATCCCAGACAGAGGGGCACGGTGGGGCAGGAGGCTGGAAGAGCAGCAGCTGCTGTGACGGTCGGCGCCGAGGTGAGCAGTGCGAGACTCGCCCCGAGAGCGCAGGGGAGCCTTGGAGGCCTCTGAGCAGGGGCTGACGTATTTTGATCCGTCCAACTGCAGAAATCAGCCAGAAACAGAACATGTCAAAAATAGAGCCAAGCGGATCAAAATCAAAGCTTATAGGGCATGGGGCTCAGAGGGAGACAGCAAATGAGCAGCACCCCCAAACTTTCCTCGCGAGGCTTCTCTGCCGCCCTCCCTGTCATCCCTCTGAGTCGGGATCCTGTGGGTGCTGCTTGGCCTGACTCACAGCCATCAGCAGGACCCACAGCTGGTCCTGCGCCACCTCCCCCCGGCTTCCCCTGTGTGCGTCCTCCTCCCAATGGGCAAAGGCGCCAAGGACAAGGCTGGACAGAAAACGAAGCCATGGCCACAGAGTGTGGGGCCTGCCAGCCTTTCATAAATTAAATGTAAACTGTAAAATTGATTATCGAAGGAATAATTTCCATTGTTTTCTGATGTGAAAAAGCAGGGGCAAGTGCTGTGATGGATTATGGAGCCAGAATGAAGAGAGGCGTTTAATTAATTTCACGAGCCTGTTGAAGGAGCTATCCCTGGGGCTATGCCAGGCTGCAGCCCACCTCGCCTGGCCCCTGACCCGAAGGCTAGGGTCCACTCTGGCTAGGAAGCCCTTCTCTGGCGGACTGAGGCCTGGGGTGCCTGTAGGGCAGGAGGCAGGGGGACCGGAGCAGGGCCCTGCTGTTGCCCGGGGGCTTGACTGGGCTCTCAGGATGACTCTGGCTTCAGCCTGGACTTGCACGACAGCTGCTTGGGCAAGTCGGGGGAAGGGGCAAGTGCAGGAGGACCAGAGTCTGAGCTCTGGAAGGTGGGGCCCAGTCCAGACACTCAGATCAGCCTCCTGTCCTTGGCCTAAGCCAAGGGACCTGTCTCCAGACTCACACATACGTGGCTCTGTGGCCGAGGCAGAGCTAGGATGAGTGGGCTCCGAGGAGTAGGCCACGTTTACTCCCCCTGTGAATGAGCTTGGGACCCTCTACTTCTGCCTCATCCTCGTGAGTGAGCACCCACTGTCTGCTCCGGCTCTGCTAAGGGTCCTGCCTGCCCTGCTTTCTGGTCTGTCTGGGCCCCGGGTGATCATGATGACAATAACATTTTATTCTAAATCCACTGTGCTCTCAGGCACTCTAGCATGCTCTGTAAACTATATCTCATTTGCTCCCTTTGACCACCCCACTTGGCTCCCATCTTATAGATGTGAAGCCCAAGGTTCAGGGCATAATCCATGTTTCCACACACTTGTTAGTGGCAGGGTCAGAATTCAAACCCATGTCTCAGGCCCAGCAAGCCAACCTCTCTGGGGTGGGGGCATTGCTTGAGTGAGATGGGAGAGTCCTGGTGTGCTGTGGCCACTTTCAGAAGCTGCGTTTCCAGCTGCCTTCAGAGCCGGGTCACCTCTCATCCGGGTCTGCTTTGTGTGTCATGGCACAGTTGCCAGATCCAACAGCCGAGTGCCGATGAAAGGGCTGCCAATTCTCCCCACCTCCGCCCCATTCCCCCATCCTTCCCCAGTGATGCTGTCTCTCTCCGGTGGGCACATACCAGGCTCCGAAACACAAGGGTTCCTTCTGCAGAAGCCCATTCCTTCCTTCATCCCTGCAGCAAATGCCGATGAGGCATTTTGCCATGTGCTGGGTGCTGAACTAAAAGAGCCAAAGGCCTGAACCTGCCTCCTTCTCAGAAGGCCCAAGCAAACGGGTGACAGTTCTAAGTGACAAGGTTCCAGGAGCCTAGGGATCCAGAGAAGGCCTTCCTTCCCTGGTCTGGGGAGGCGGAGACACTCCCTGACCGAGGGGACATTTTCCAGACTCCAAGAATCTTTT
>NW_007005161.1:0-2434 GCF_000164805.1 Carlito syrichta
CTTAGTAATTAGCTGATTTGCTAGCTGACCTAACTAGCTGGTACAATAGCTACCTGGCTATCTTGCTGACATAACTAGCTAGAAAAGAAGCTATCTAGCTGTCTAGTTAGCTGACTTAACTAGCTAGCTAACTGACTAGTTGGTTGGCTAGCTGACTTAACTATCTAGCTGAATAGCTAATTGACTAGCTAGCTGACTTAACTAGTTAGTAGAATGCTTAGCTGACTTGCTAGATGAATTAACTAGCTAACTGGCTAGCTAGCTGATTTAACTATCTGACTAGCTAGGTGGCTGGCTAGTTGGCTACCCAGCTGACTTAAGTAGCTAGCTACCTGGTTGGATAGATGGCTAGCTAGCTGGCTTAACTAGATAGCTAGCTGACTGGCTAGCTGTCTAGGCAGCCGGCTAGGTAGTTAGAGGGCTGGCCAGCTGGCTAGTCAGCTGGCTTTAATAGTCAGCATTCTGACTGTACAGTTGGATAGCCTGCCAGCTTAAATAGCATGGCACCCTGCTGGTCAACCGGCTTTCCAGTCAGCTTAACCAGTTGGCCACCTACCTGAGCTGCCTGCTAGCCAGTCGACTTAACTTGCCAACCACCTAGCTAACCAGCCAGCTAGCCAGCTGACTTGACTGTCTGACTTAACTAGATAGCAATCAGGCTAGCCAGCTGACAAAACTAGCTACCTATATACATAGCCCGCTGGCTTGTCAGCTGTCTTAGCCTACCTAACAATCTGCTAACCTGCTGGACAGCGAGCTGACTTAACTAGGTGACTTAACTAGCTAGCCAGTTGGCTAACCAGCTGACATAAAGGTGGCTATCCTGCTTGGCAGCTGGCTACCCAGCTGACTTAATTAACTAACTTAACTAGCAAGCCAGCTGACTTAACTAGCTGACTTAATTAGCTAGCTACCTAGCTAGCCAGCTGACTTATCTAGATGATTTAACTAGCTAGCTACTTAGCTAGCTATCCTATAGCTAGCTTACTTAACTAGCTGACTTAACTAGCTAGCTAGCTGACATATCAAGCTGACTTAACTAGCTAGGTACCTAGCTAGCCAAGTAACTTAACTAGCTGAAATAACTAGTGAGCCAGCTGTCTACCCATTGGATGTAACAAGCTTTTTAACTAGATAGCCAGCTGGAGAGAGAACTGACTTAACAAGCTAGCCAGCTGACTAAACTAGCTGACTTATCTAGCTGGTCAGCTGGCTAGGCCGCTGACTTAATTGCCTAGTTACCTAGATAACCAGTAGCCTATCTAGCTGACATAACTAGCTGACTTAACAAAGTAGCTAGCTGACTAGCCAGCAAAATTAACTAGTTAGCTACCTAGCTGGACAGCTGGATAAACCAACTGAATTAACTAGCTGAAATAATTAGATAGCCTGATGGCTAACCAGCTCACTTAACTAGCTACCTACCTACATAACCTGCTGGCTTGCCAACTGTCTTAACTACTTCACTACCTAGCTAACCTACTGGTCAGCGACCTGACTTAACTAGGTGACTATATGTGCTAGCCAGCTGGTTATCCAGCTGAATAACAAGCTAGCTATCCTGCTAGGCAGCTGGTTAGCCAGCTAATTTAACTAACTGATTGACTAGTTAGCCAGCTTACTTAACTAGCTGATTTATCTAGCTAGCCAGCTGACTGGCCAGGTGAATTAACTAGCTGACCTAACCAGCCAGCCAGCTCTCTTGCCAGCAGACTTAACTAGCATGCTACCTAGCTAGTCAGCTGGATAGACAGCTGACTTAACTACTTGACTTAACCAGCTAGCAAGCTTGTTAGTCAGCTGACTCAACAAGCTGACTTAACTATTTAGCCAGCTGGCTAGCCAACTGACTTAACTAGCTCCCTACCTAGCTAGCTAGCTGGCTAGCTAGCTGATTTAACTAGCTCACTTAATTAGCAAGCCAGTTGTCTTGCCAACTGACTTAACTAGCTTGCTAAATAGCTAGCCAGCTGGCTAGCCAGCTGACTTACCTAGCTGAATTAAACAGCTGGCCAACTTGATAGTCAGCTGAATTAACTAGCTTGCTATCTAGCTAGCCACCTGTCTAGCCAGCTGAGTTAACTAGGTGATTTAACCAGCTGGTCAGCTGTCTCAATAGCTGACTTAAGTAGAAAACTACCTAGTAGCCCACTGGATAGCCAGCTGATTTAACTAGGTGACTTAACTAGCTAGCCAGTGGGCTAGACAGCTGATTTAACTATCTAGCTATGTAGCTAGCCAGCTGTCTAGCCAGTTGACTTAACTAGGTGATGTAAGTAGCTAGCCAGATGGCTAGTAGGCTGACCTAACTGCCTAGCAACCTAGCTAGCTAACTGGATAGCCAGCTGACTTAACTAGCTAGCTACCTACATAGCCCACTGTCTTGTCAGCTGAGTTAACTACCTAGCTACCTAGAAAACCAGCTGTCTAGTGA
>NW_007005162.1:0-675 GCF_000164805.1 Carlito syrichta
GGGAGGGGAGTGGAGCATGAGAGAGAGAGAGAGAGAGAGAGAGAGAGAGAGAGAGAGAGAGAAGACATGCTGTTTAAGGGACAGAGACAGACCATGAAAAGCATAGATGATAATAGCATTTAATGAAAGAGAGAGAGAGAAGATAGAGCAAAGGAAAGACTGATGTCACTGAGAAATGTAGAGGAAGAGGAGACAAAGAATTAATCGACTAAACGGTCTGATATTTTCACTTTATTTATTTATTTATTTATTTATTTATTTTAGGAGTGGGAGTCTCATTATTTTGCCCAGGCTAGAGTGCAGTGGCCATTGTCAGGCCCTATACCTTCGAGCTCCTGGCCTCAAGTGATCCTTCTGCCTCAGCCTTTCCAGTAGCTAGGACTATAGGCTCTCAATAAGTTTTTATCAACACCTAGTAGAGAAGCAGGACTCTAAAACTGA
The DNA here is from genome assembly GCF_000164805.1 of Carlito syrichta. NCBI lineage: Eukaryota > Metazoa > Chordata > Mammalia > Primates > Tarsiidae > Carlito > Carlito syrichta. Next base: position 442 of record NW_007005162.1, read on the forward strand.
GCACCTCCTTGAGTGTTACTAGTTCTAGAACTATTACCTAATATGATCTGGCACTCTCTTAAGTACTAGAAAGATGGCGCTGAATGAGACATAGCCTCTGTTTTTAAAAGAGTGGCAAAGACTGAAGGAAGATCAAACAGACAATTCTAAGCCAGGGTGATGTAAGCTATGAGAGGGGGGTGATGTAAGCTATCCTCGGGGGCTTATGAAAATACATAATAAGGCACTTGACCT
>NW_007005163.1:0-836 GCF_000164805.1 Carlito syrichta
TTTGTTCTTGCCACATACTCTCCTTGAACAGTAGCCAACCCTTTTAGTGGTAATTTCAGAGGGCTGTGATCATACGAGGGGCCTCTAATGCGAGGAAAACCTCCTCTAAACCCATGCTGTGGAGCCAAAGGTAAGGACAGAGACCCACTTCTCTTGGAGTGACACCCATGCTTCAGGATGGGTGCTGAGTGAGGTCATGTTTCCAAGTCCTCACAGGTGGCCGCCACCAGCATGCAACCTCTGCTCTACAAGAAAAGCAGCTTGCAGACAATTTGACCCCATTTTCCCAGCCTGCCAGGCCCGGGACAGAGCTCCAATCCTGTGAGTGGGCAACAGGTGGAGGAAGGAAGCCCCAGCCTCTCGGACTCACTTGCCAGGAACTGAACCTCCAGGACTCAGAGCTGGAAAGAAGACACTGACACTCTGGTCTGGGAGCTGAGGGAAGACACAGCACCAACTTCTCGACCACACTCAACCATGCAGACCTTTCACTAGGTACAGCTAGCGCCGGGGATAGGTCATGGCCGTGTGCCACCTATTCTCAATGCTTTCACGGAGACCAAACATTTCTGGTGGCTGCATGCCTAACTTAGGACAAACTCCACAGACTTTGAAGAACTTTTTGAAAGCAGCTGCTATCATGGGTTATGACTGTTCTCTGAGTGGATGTCCACAGAGCTCCCATACTGTTGGTGTGGGCTTGGAATCTCTATGCTTTTTCCCCAATTATTCATTGTAAGCATTCATCAGCATTTCAGACACCATCCACAGCCACGTATATTAAAATGTATTAAATTAAACGCCATGCCAAGTGGGATTTATTTCTGGGAAACATG
>NW_007005164.1:0-1029 GCF_000164805.1 Carlito syrichta
CTCTCTTGTAATTTAGAATAGCAAGTTTTAATACTTACTTGGGATGATGTATTAAAAAGCCTCATCCATGCTGACAAGTGCAGGGGCCTGCCATAGCCTATGTTGATTATTCTTGGTCTTTGACTTCATCCTATTCTATACTTCATTTTTCCACATTGCTGAATAAGCTATCCGCATTTCTTAATTGCCACTCAGCTATTTCTTGAAAGCTGTATTTATAGTCACGATATAGTTTTCGCTGTTGTTTGTCTCACTGTGTTTATTGACTCTCAACATATGTCCAGTCTTTCTTCTTCTATTCCCTTGTTAGTTCTTTCCCTGCCATCTTTTTTTTTTTAGTTGGAGTCTCACTCTGTTGTCCAGACTGGAGTGCAGTGGCTGCTCCTGGCCAGCACAGCCTCGACCTGCTGGGCTTCGGTGATTCTTCCACCTCAGCCTTCCAAGTAGCCGGAATTACAGGTATGCGCTACCATGCCTGGCTGATTTTTTGATTATTGTAGAGATGAAGTCTCGCTGCCCAGGTGGGTCTCAAATCCACGGGCTCAGGCAGTCCACTCACCTCAGCATCCCAAAGGCACAGGATTACAGGCTGAGCCACCGCGCCCGGCTCCCTGCCATCTTACAAAGCCTTCTTCAAGCCAGGAATTGGCATGTTATGAACCGACCATTTATGGGATGAGATGGTCAGCTAGTCTCATTATTGTAATTGCTGCCTGTTCATAATGCAAAGATACCTAACTGATGGCCTATAAAATGATGCAAATGGGGCTAAATTCACAGAATCCATTTTTTCCCCCAGCTGAGAATTTATTGATGCAAACGCCACCAAATAAACCACGTTATTGATCTGGGCGCAGTGACTCACGCCTGTAATCCTAGCACTTAGGGAGGCCAAGGTGAAAGAACTGCTTGAGCTCAGGAGTTCAAGAGCAGCCTGGGCAACATAGCAAGACCTTCTCTCTACAACAAAATAAAAAAAGTTAGCCGGGTGTGGGGTGCAAGTGCCTGTAGTCTCAGCTACTCTGGAGG
>NW_007005165.1:0-760 GCF_000164805.1 Carlito syrichta
CTCCCTGATGATTAGTGAGGTTGAGCATTTCTTCATGTGTTTGTTGGCTTCTCGAATGTCTTCTTTTGTGAAGTGTCTGTTCATATCTTTTGCCCATTTTATAATGGAGTTGTTTGTTTTCTTCTTTTCAGTACGTTTCAGTTCCTTGTAGATCCAGGATGTTAAGCCTTTGTCAGACCTATAGTTGGCAAAGACTTTTTCCCAGTCTGTAGGCTGTCTTCCTGCTCTCTTGATGGTTTCTTTGGCTTTGCAGAAGCAGCAGGGATGTTTTTAACATAGATTTGTATGATGCCAAAATCCACATGTATACTGGGGGTACCAAAAAAAATATATGTGCATTTTAAGTGATGGTCGCCATCATCAGAAGTGTCTGGATGCTGATGGTAATCACTTTGAACACCTCTTGTAATTGCAGAAGTCAGAAGTGACTTGTATTTGTCTTATTCAGTATTACAATTAAAAAAATTAATTTTAAACATGGGTACAATTCAGGGTTAGGTATACAAATGTTCATTATGCAGGTACCCTTGTTGATGAGGTGTGTTCCCCCTCTGCTGGCAGTTTCCCACTACTGCCAATCTCTTTCTTATAGTATTATGATAATACTATTATGATAGTATTTTTTAGGATCCACTTTTGAGTGAGAACATTTAATACTCAGTTCTTTGTTTCTACGATAGATCACTCAGTATTATAGACTCTAAGTCCATCCAAGTTGCTGCAAAGTTCATAAGTTCATTCATGGCTGCATGATATTCCA
>NW_007005166.1:0-813 GCF_000164805.1 Carlito syrichta
CGAGCCACAGTAAAAAGGAAATCCATACCAGATAAGCCACTGAAGTTTCTGGAGTACGAGGTAACACTGAATTTAGGGCTTACATACAAAAATCCGAGAGGATTACTTGTGTCCTGGAATCTGGCGACAGAGTTTCTGAATATCTAAATGGATTTGTAGTGCCAGATTCTCGTTCACAACTATTAAGAGTACCAGAGTGTTGCTGGAGTCCAGGAATGAATGATTTGTAATATCCACATATCAAATAGCTCTAAAACATGAAGGGTGCTCGAAGCCCTGATTCTTCTTTAGCCCTTAGCAAGACGCCCTGTCGATTTTCTGGATTGAGGACTCATGTAACCCAGATTCCTTGTTCATCCTTAGCAAGAGGCAGTGCAGTATCCTGTATATGAGGACTGCCATTACCCGGATTCTTGCTTCATTCTCAGCAAGACACCGAGACATTTCCTGGTGATGTAGAATTCAAGTTGTTTGGATAACAATAGTAAGACTCCCAGAAGTTTCTTGTGGGAATTGGAGTCCAAGATTCCTGGTTCCCTTGTACAAGACATCCTAACAATGTGGGGACCTACAAGCCCAAATTCCTGATTGAACTTTATCAAGAGGTCCTGTAGACTTCTGCGAATGAGAACTCCAAGAACCCAGATTCCCTTTTCGTTCTCAGAAAGATGCCCTGATTTTCCCTGTCGATGTGGATTACAAAACACTGTATCCAAACGTACAGATGCCCAGGAATTTCCTAGGGATGAGGAATCCATGATTCCTGGTTACTTTTAAAATACTTACTAACATTTGGCAACTGCAATACCCTAG
>NW_007005167.1:0-801 GCF_000164805.1 Carlito syrichta
CTGGCTAGACAGTCGGATAACCCAGCTGCCTTAACTAGCCAGTCACCGTGCTGGTCAGCCGGCTAACCAGCCGGTTTAAATAGCTGGCCACCTACTTGACCAGCCTGCTAACCAGTTGGCTTTTCTTGCCAGACACCTCGCTAGCCAGCTTGCTGTTCAGCTGACTTAAGTAGCTGACTAAACTAGATAGCCATCCGGCTAGCCAGATGGCTTAACTTGTTAGCCACCTAGCTAGACAGCCGTCTAAAAAGCTCACTTAACTCACTGACTTACCTAGCTAGCCAGCTCTCTAGCCAGCTGACTTAATGAGCTAGCTACCTACCTAGCCAGGTGGCTAGCCAACTGACTTAACTAGCTGATGTAACCAGCTAGCCAGCTGACTAGCCAGATGACTTAACTAGCTAGCTACCTAGCTAGCAGATGGATAACCACTTGTATTAACTAGCAGACTTAACCAGATAGCCAGCTGGCTAGCCAACTGACTCAATTAGGTGACTTAACTCTTCAGCCAGTTGGCTAACCAGCTGATTTAACTAATTGACATCACTAGCTAGCCAGGTGGCTAGCCAGCTGATTTAACTAGTTAGCTACATACGTATCCTGCATGCTTGCCAGCTGACTTAACAATTTAGCTACCTAGGTGTCCAGCTAACTATGGAGCTGTCTTGACTAGCTGACCTAACTATATAGCCAGCTGGCTGGCCAGCTGATTTAACTAGTTAGCTACCCAGCTAGGCAGCTGACTTAAGTACTGACTTACTAGCTGGCTACTTAGCTAGCCTGCTGACTTTACTATCTTAA
>NW_007005168.1:0-799 GCF_000164805.1 Carlito syrichta
CATTTACATAAAAGGGATATTTTCTGGTATAGAATTCTATTGCACAGCGGAGTGATCATAGTCAATAATAGTGTATTTTGTACTTCAAATAGCAAGACAGGAGAATTTTGATTGTTTTCACCACAAATAAATGGCAAGTGTTTGAAGTAATGAGTAGGATAATTACCCTGATTTGATTATTATATAAAATAAACATTGTGTAATGATCAAATCAGGGTTTTATATATATATGTATATATATATATATATATACATATATATATATTACAAAATACCACACTGTACCCCATAAGTATGTATAAATTTTATGTATCAATTGAAAACAAAATGAAATTTTAAAAAACATCTCTTAGGGTGTGCAATGACTGACAAGTACTAAAGAATTTGTTTTTTGCCCATGGATGTTCTGATTCTGAGTTTACTAATTTCCATATTACAATCTATCATCCTAGATACTTCTCTGGTAACTTAAGTTTGATTTATTCAGATAATTTAACAGTTTATCTATCTCATTCTCCTTAATAAAATGGAAACCCAACTTTTGTATTTGTTTGATGAACTTAGTTAATGTAAACCTCTTCCCAAAACGTAGTCTACCTCTAGTGTGCTATTACATACAAAAAGAAAAAAACAGATGGAGAGCAAATAACTGGGAACTGTATCTTATAAAACACCTAATTCACTAAGGTTTTTCTGCTGCATGAGCCTTTATAGAGGCCTAGTCAAACTGTCCCTGATTGTAATCTTTCCACATTGTTATTAGAAACATACTTCTTCAGTGTGAAGCACATTTGAGATA
>NW_007005169.1:0-757 GCF_000164805.1 Carlito syrichta
CTACCTAACTACCTAGCTAACCTGCAGGCCAGCGAGCTGACTAAACTAGGTGATTCAAGTAGCTAGCCAGCAGGCAAGCCAACTGACTTAACTAGCTACCTACCCTGCTTGGCACTTGGCTAGCTAGCTGAGTTAACTAACTGACTTGACTACCTAGCCAGCTGACTTAACTAGCTGACTTAATTAGCTAAGTAGTGAGTCAGGTGATTTAACTAGCTGACTTAACTAGCTACCTACCTAGCTAGGCAGCTGGCTGGTCAGCTGACTTAATTAGCTGACTTAACCAGCTTGTCAACTGGCTGGCCAGGTGACTTAGCTAGCTGACTTAATTAGCTAGCCAGCTGATTGCCAAGCTGAATTAACTAGCTGAGTTAACCAGCTATACAGCATACTAGACAGCTGACTTAACTAGCTAACTACCTAGCTAGCCAGCTGGGAAGCCAGCTGAGTTAACTAACTGACTTAACTAGCTAGCCAGCTGGCTAGCCAGCTGACTTAACAAGCTTGCTATCTAGCTAGCCAGCTGACTAGTCAGCAGACTTAACTTGTTGACTTATCCATTAGTCAACTGGCTAGAAAGGTGACTCAACTAGCTGATTTAACTAGTTAGCCAGCTGACTAGCCAACTGACTTAGCAAGCTATCTACCTAGTTAGCCAGCAGGCTATCCAGCTGATTTCACTAGCTGACTTAATTAGCTAGTCAGCTTACTAGCCAACTTTACTTAACTAGCCTTGCTAACAAGCTAGCCAGCTAAC
>NW_007005170.1:0-599 GCF_000164805.1 Carlito syrichta
CTAGCTGGCCTTGCTTCTAGCCAGTTGAATTAACTAGCTTGCTATCTAGTTAGCCAGCTGGCTATCCAGGTGAATTAACTAGGTGTCTTATCTAGCTAGCCAGCTCTGAGGTCAGCTGACTTAACTAGGTGGCTTAACTAGCTAGCCAACTGACTAGGCAGCTGACATAACTAGCTAACTACCTAACTAGCAAACTGACTAGCCAGCTGACTTAAATAACTGACTTAACTAGCTAGCCAGCTGGCTAGTCAGTTGACTTAATTGCCTAGTTGCCTTGCTAGCCAGCAGGCTAGCCAGCTGACTTAACTAGCTGACTTAACGAAGTAGCCAGTTGGCAAGCCAGCAGACATAATAGCTAGCTACCTAGCTAGACAGCTGGACAGCCAGCTGACTTATCTAGCTGACATAACTGGACGACTAATAGGTACTTAACTAGCTACCTACATTCATAGCCAGCTGACTTAACTAGCTGCCTACATTCATAGCCCACTTGCTTGCCAGCTGATTTAACTACCAAACTATCAAGCTAACCAGTTGGCTAGCCAACTGACTAGATAATAAAGTCAGGTAGTTAAGTCAGCTGTCAAGCCAGCTAGCTA
>NW_007005171.1:0-348 GCF_000164805.1 Carlito syrichta
ATCCCCAGCTTCTACTAAACAAACAACTTATTGTTTGGTTTTTTTTTTTTGAGTTGGAGTCTCACTCTGTCGCCCAGAATGGAGTGCAGTGGCCGCTCCTGGTCACCACAGTCTCGACCTGCTGGGCTCCGGCGATCCTTCCGCCTCAGCCTTCCGAGTAGCCGGAATTACAGGCAGGCGCTACCATGCCCGGCTGATTTTTTGATTTGTTGTAGAGATGAGGTCTCGCTGCCCAGGCGGGTCTCGAACCCGCGGGCTCAGGCAATCCACTCACCTCAGCCTCCCAAAGGCGCGGGATTACAGGCTGAGCCACCGAGCCTGGCTTGTTTTTTTTTTTTTTTTTTTTTT
>NW_007005172.1:0-817 GCF_000164805.1 Carlito syrichta
CTAACACCACATACTTTTTCATTTATTCACTTGTTTACCTAATTATGTATTTGGATTTAAGCAAAAAATTGTCATGAAGATTGGGAGATTAACAAGGTGCAGAAAGAACGAAGTAGAAGGAAATTCTTAGACGTTTCTTTTGATGGTAAAGAGAATACACAAAAGTATATGTTGGAACTCCCTTTGCATAATAGAAAACGGTATGTGGTGTGGCCAGCTGTGTCAGTTCAGGGAACAAAGTGTGGTGGACTCCAGCCAGTTCAAAAATCTTCTCTGGATTTACTGTGCCATAAAAGTGCTCCAATGGGCGATAGATTATGTAAGAGACATAGTCACTGGGGCAATGATCAGTGGTGAAAGCTAATCACTGGGGTACCAATCAAGGAGGTGTATGAACGCTAAGCTGAAACATGATTTGTATCCTAGAGTCTAGAATATTATGATTATTTCATTGAGTTTAAAAAAGGAAACAATTTTAGCAAGAAGGGAATTAAAACGTAATTTTTCTCTTTCTATCCCAGAATTGACTTGCCCGGTGGTAATCAGTTCATTCACTGGAGTGGCACAGTCAACTACAAACCTATTTTGTTGCTAACCAATTAAAGTCTTCCACATTATCATTGCAGCTTCAATCTAGGCAAGAATTTGGCAAAGCAGGTATCAGGGTTTCTTTAAAGCATAGTGAGAAAATAAAATAACATAGCAAGGTTTTTATCTTCATTTGCCACTGACAGGTGGCAGGTGATACACCCATCCAACAGTTTGCAGTAGAGTCTATGAGTCTACCACCACTCTCTATTTGTTTGTTTGTTTATTT
>NW_007005173.1:0-844 GCF_000164805.1 Carlito syrichta
ATCTTTGGTCCAATTCACAGCTATATTTATAGTGCTTTCCTGAATAGTGCATAGTTTTTATAGTGTTCCCTGGCACAAGAGGATTTTCAACCATAACCTTTTTTTAATCATAAAGAAGAAAATGGACAGTAAGTTTTCATTTTTTTTTTTTGAGTGGGAGTCTCACTCTGTCGCCCACCTTGTCTTCCTCTCCGCTAACTTCTTGCCTCTGTTTTTCCCAGACATTTGCAGCTGTGGCCCATGCATCCCTCCTCATTCATTCAGTAGGTCATTCTGAAGTCTGATGAATGAAGAGCACCATCCTTGACTGGTGGGGGACAGGAAGGGAGGAGGCCACAGAATATCTTTTGTGGGTAAAGATAACATTATGGCAGAAAGTGCACCTTGATATTTGGGGAAGAAAAATAGTTTTTCCAGAAAGATGTTCCCATAAAGTATAGGTTGCAAACTGAGCTTTCATTTTAGTAGCGTGGTTTTAGCTCCTGTGAGACTCTCAGTTCTCACCTTTATCCTTTCTCACCCAGCCTTCTGTCTCCCTAGAAGCCCTTTGCTTCTTTCTTAGCACTCAGGTCTGGTCTGCAGTGGAGAGCCCCAGTGGTTGCTTTTTACACTCTTTTCTGGATCTTGAGTAGGTTAGTCCTTGGAGACTAGCTTTTCCTTTGAATGATCAGGACAGTTTTCAGCATTTTTTTTAAACAAATTCTGATTACTTGACTCTGTTTTGCTTCCATCACTCATCTTTGAGTAGGTGATATCACCTCGTCCAGACGCATTTGCCAGTAACCAGAGTGTGACCTGCACTTTGATGTGCTCTTTGAATCAACTCCTCTGATTTCCAGTGGAA
>NW_007005174.1:0-732 GCF_000164805.1 Carlito syrichta
CACTGGAATTCTAGGTCACCACGAAATATCTTGGCGTCTTGCTGAGAATGAAGCAGGAATTTCAGTAATGGGATTCTCATATACAGAACACTACATGACCTCTTGCTACGGAAGTATAAAGAATCTTGCTTACACGAGTCCTCCATCACAAAAATCTACAGAGCGTCTTGCTAAGGGATAATCACCATTCAGGTTTTAGGAGTAGGATCTGTAAAATGGGAGTCCTCATATACAGGAAACTACACTGTCTACTGCTAAAGGAGTATAACGAATCTGGTTTACACGTGTCCTGCATCCCAATAAAAACTTCAGGGTGTCTTGCTAAAAGCAAACCACGAATTTGGGTTTTTGAAGCATAAACTAGGGAAATGAAATCCTCATATACATGCAACTGCAATGACTTTCACTAAGAAAGAATAACGAATGTGGGTGACATATTTTCTCAATCCGAAAAAAAGTACACGACGTCTTCCTAATATCTAAAGAAGAGTAAAGCTTTCGAAACCAGTATCAGTGAACAGGAGCACTCATATACAGGCAACTGCACGGCTGTTGCTAAAATAATGAATCTGGGTTATGCGAGTCCTCAGTCCTGAAAATCTACAGGGCATCTTGCTGACAGCTAAAGAAGAATCAGGGATTCAAGGCCTTAATGTGTGTAATAGCAATCATCATATACAGGAAACTACATGGCCTCTTGCTAAGAAAAAAATAAGAAATCTGTTTTCCATG
>NW_007005175.1:0-3101 GCF_000164805.1 Carlito syrichta
TGACATTAAAACAACAATAACAACAACAACAACAAAAAAACAGAGGGGTGGTGTGGTGGCTCATGCCTGTCATCCCAGCACTTTGGAAAGCAAAGGTGAGAGAATTACCTGAGTCCAGGTGTTTCAGAACAGTTTGGGCAATTTGGTGAGAACTCACATCTACAATAAAAATCAAAGTATTAGCAGGGCAGAGTGGCACACTCCTGCAGTTGCAGCTACTTGGTGGGTGAGGCAGAAGGATTGCCTGAGCCAAATAGGTCCAGGCTGCAGTGGTCTTGAGCATGACACTGCATTCCAGCCTGGGCTACAGAGTGAGAACCCGACTCAGAAAAAAAAGAAAGATGGATTAATGATTTGGTTGGAATTTAAATCAAAAAATTGAATCCAAATTCTTTAATTTTTTTTTTTTTTTTTTTTTTTTAGCTAGTCTCATTCTGTTGCCCAGGCTGGAGAGTTGCGGCATGCTTATGGACAGCACAACCTCGGTGTGCGTGGCTCACCTGATCCTTCTGCCTAGCCTTCCCAGAGCAGGATTGACAGGCTTGAACCTACAAAATAGCTGGAAATACAAGCATGCACTGACCTGCCCAGTTAGTTGTTTTATTTATTGTAAACCAGAGGTCTTGCCTAGATGCCTAGACTGGTCTCAAAGCCCTGGGTTCCAGCAGTACTCTCGCCACAGCCTGCCAAAGTGCTGGGATGACATGTGTGAGTCTCCTCAGCTAGGTAAAATGGATATTTAAAAAAAGGCCAGGTGTGGTGGCTCTCACTTGTTATCACAGTACCTTGGGAGGTCAAGGTGAGAGAATTGCCTGAGTCTAGGTGTTTGAGAACAGTTTGGGCAATTTGGTGAGACCTGGTCTCTACAATAAAATCAAAATATTAGCCAAACATGGTCATACATGCCTATAGTTTCAGCTAATTGAAGGGTGAGGCAGAAGGATCACCTGAGCCCAATAGGTCAAGGCTGCAGTGGCCTTGATGTGCCACTGCATTACAGCTTGAGCAACACAGTGAGAATATGATTCATAAAAAGAAAGAAAGATTTGGCTGGAATTTACATAAAAAATTGAATCCTAATTCCTTATTTTTTCAGCAAGTCTCACTCTGTTGCTGGAGAGCAGCAGAGGCTGGAGAGCAGTGGCATTCTCATGGCTGCCACAGCCTTGGTTGTCTTTGCTCAGGTGACCCTTGTGCCTCAATCTTCCTAATAGCTGGAACTACAGGTTTTCATCTACAAAGTAGCTGGAAATACAGGCATGCACCTCCATGCCCAGCTAGTTGTTTTATTTGTTGTACAGCAGATGTCTTGCCTAGTTGCCCAGGCTGTTCTTGAATCCCTGGCCTATGGCAATCCTCAAGCTTCTGCCTGCCAAAATGCTGGGATGACAGGCGTGAACCAACTCACCTGGCTAAAATGGACATTTAAAAAATAAAAAAAAAGACCAGGTGTGGTGGCTTCTGCCTGTCATTCCAGCACTTTGGGAGAACAAGGTGAGAGGAAGGCCTGAGTCCAGGTATTTGACACCAGTTTGGGAAATTTGGTAACACCTTGGCTGTGCAATAAAAATCAAAATATTAGCCAGGCATGAGTTAGCACACGTGTAATTCCAGCTACTTGGAGGGTGAGGCAGATGGATCACCTGAGCCCAATAGGTCAAGGCTGCAGTGGCCTTGAGCATGCCACTACCTTCCAGCCTGAGCAACACAGTGATAACCCGAGTCATAAAAAATAAAGAAAGAAAGATTTGACTGGAATTTACATAAATAAAATTGAATCCTAATTCTTCAATTTTTTTTGCCAGTCTCATACTCTGTTTCCCAGGCTAGAGTGCAGTGACCTATGCGTGGCCACCATAGCCTCCATTCTGGGCTCAGGAGATCCTTCTGCCTCAGTCTTCCCAGTAGCAGGAAATACAGACTTTAGCCTGAAAAGTAGCTGGAATTACAGGCATGCACCACCATGCCTGCCTACTTTTTTATTCATTGCAAAGCTAAGATCTCGTCAAGTTTCCAGACTGGTCTCGGACCCCTGGGCTCAGGCAATCATCTCACCTCTGCCTGCCAAAGTGCTTTGATGATTGTCATGAGCCACATCACTCGGTTAAAGCAGACATTTAAAAACTAAAATATTGGCCTGGGTTTGATGGCTCACGCCTGTCATCCAAGCACTTTGGGAGACCAAGGTGAGAGAATTGCCTGAGTCCAGGTGTTCAAGACCAGTTTGGGCAATTTGATGGCATCTCGTCTCTATAATAAAAATCAAAATATTAGCAGGGCATGGTGATGCACACCTGAAGTTCCAGCTTCTTGGAGGGTGAGGCAGAAAGATCGCTGAGACTATTAGGTCGAGGCAGGGGTGGCCTTAAGTTTGCCACTACATTGCTGTCCAAGCAACACAGTGAGAATCCGACTCATAAAAAGAAAGAGAGAAAGATTTGGTTGGAATTTATATCAAAAAATTGAATTCTAATTCTTTAAATTTTTTGCCAGTTTAATCTGTTGCTCATACTGGAGTGCAGTGACTTGTTCATGGCCACCATAGCCACATTTCTGGATTCAGGAGATCCTTCTGCCTCAATCTTCCCTGGAGCAGGTAATACAGGCTTTAGCCAACAAAGTAGCAAGAAATACAGGCATGCACTACCATGCCCGGGCTCGGTGGCTCAGCCTGTAATCCTGCATCTTTGGGAGACTGAGGTGAGTAGATTGCCTGAGCCTGCGGGTTCGAGACTCGCTGGGCAGCGAGACCTCATCTCTACAATAAATTGAATCAGCTGGGTGTGGTAGCACTTGCCTGTAATTCCAGCTACTCAGAAGGCTGAGGTGGAAGGATTGCCGGAGCCCAGCAGGTGAGGCTGCGGTGGCCAGGAGCGGCCACTGCACTCCAGGCTGGGTGACTGAGTGAGATTCCAACTCAAAAAAAACAAAAACAAAAACAAAAACAAAACAAAACAAAGAAAGAACTATTTGACTGGAATTTACATTTAAAAAATTGAATCTGAATTCTCTATTTTTTTTTCAGCAATTCTCACTCTGTTGCCCAGCCTGCAGAGGAGTAGCATACTCATGGACACCTCACCCTCAGTCAGCTTTGCTCA
>NW_007005176.1:0-777 GCF_000164805.1 Carlito syrichta
AATAGTTGGCTGACGAGTTAACTCCATAGTTTGTTTGGGTAAGTATTTGGCTGGGTAGTTTGCTGACCTAACTAGTCGGCCATCTATTTTACTGACCTAATTTGTTGACTGACATGTTGGCCCCCTAGTCGGCCGATTGGTTAGCTGACTTAACAAGTTGGCCGGCTAGAAGGCTGAAAGGTTCGCTGGCTTAATTAGTCGCCCAGTGATTGAGCAGACAGGTGATCCGACGTAACTAGTTGTCCAGTGAGAGATCTGACTGGTGAGCCGAATTAACTAGTCTGTTGGTGAGTGAGCCGATGCATGTGCTGCCATAAATAGTCAGTCGTCTAATGAGCCGACCAGTGAGCTGACTTAACTAGTCAGCTGTCAAGCGAGCCACCTAGTTAGCAGACCTGTTCACCTGCAAGCAAACTGACAAGTTATTTGACCTGTTGGCTAGCATGTGAGCTGAATAGTTTGCTGACCAGTTGGCAGGAGAGCGAACCTAAAAGTTAGCTGACCTGATGGAAGGCGAGGGAGCCCACTAGTTAGCTCACCAGCTAGCTGAGTTGCTAGCCAAATAGTTAGCTAAGTAACTAACTGATTTACTAGCAGACATAACTATCTAGCTGACTAGCTAGCTGACTTAAATAGCTAGATGACTAGCAACCTGACTAACTAGCTGACTTAACTAGGTTCCTGAATAATTAGCTGACATGCTAGCTCACTTAACTAGCTAGCTGGCTAGCTAGCTGACTAACTAGCTGGCTATCTAGTTGGTTGACTGCTGGCTAG
>NW_007005177.1:0-436 GCF_000164805.1 Carlito syrichta
CGCTGAGGTGGAAGGATCGCCTGAGCCCAGCGGGTCGAGGCTGCAGTGGCCATGAGAGTGTCACTGCACACCAGCCTGGGCAACAGAGTGAGACTCCGAGTCAAAAAAAGAGAAAGAAATGGAAGGAAGGAAGGAAGGAAGGAAGGAAGGAAGGAAGGAAGGAAGGAAGGAAGGAAGGAAGGAAGACAAAGAAAATAAAAACTCTGAGAAATTCAGCAACTTACCCAAGGATACCACCTAAAAAAACTGACAAACCTTTCTGAAGCCTGTTAAAGTAAACCTCATCTAACCCAAATATTTACACACATACGAGTCTTGTTATGTGTAGGTATTATGATTTGAAAACTTCTAATGATCTGAACTGTAACTAGTGCCAGCATAATCTTACCTGAAGTCAAGGACATTCAATGAGTGACTCACTTTATACAACTTTACA
>NW_007005178.1:0-530 GCF_000164805.1 Carlito syrichta
GTCAGCGTTGTCCTGAGTCCGTGGTGGGGGGAGGGAGCCGGGGAGGGGATGAGCGCATCTGCGTGGGAGGCGACTCTCCGTTGATTCCCCCAATTGCCTTCTTCGGGGGCAGGGACTGGTCTGGGAAGATGGGAGTGGGGTGGGCTCTCGCGTAGGGTCGCTGCCTTTGTCTCCTGCACTCGGGGACCCTGGGCGCCCCCGGTGCTCCGGCGGCCACCCCGGCCCTGCACCCCTAGCCCAGGTCCCTGCTCACGGCCGCCGCGCTGCTTGGGGAAGCCACGGCCGGCTAGGTCTGTGGGTCTCTTGGAGCCCCTGCTGCCTGCCCGGACCCTGCCCTCCGCGCTGACCTGCAGGGGCGCAGCCCAGCCGCCGCTGCCCTCAATTATGCAGGAGCCTGGCGCCCGCACTCTTGGCGCTCATGTTTCTGTAGCAACTATTGCCCTGGCGTCCCTCCTCTCTGGCGGCCCTGGTTCCGGGCACGGGGATCGCCCCTGCCAGTGCCCACCCCCCCCGTGCATTTGCCGGTCCAG
>NW_007005179.1:0-730 GCF_000164805.1 Carlito syrichta
ATGCCTTCTTCAGGGAACCAGGGGCACTGTTCTTGCACCATATGGAGAAAACAAGATAATCCTGTAGAGGAAACTTCAATTCCTCTTTTAGAAAGCATATGCATCAAAATACTTATGAACAATTTTCTTTCTTTAGATTCACTCTGGCCAATGATCTTATCACGACTGTAAAACTGCTTACCCTTCTTACCTCCGCCTGTCTCTACAGAGGAAACTGCAGCACCCTAGGTAAGGTCCTATCCGTTCTTATTAAAGTAAAGCTTACCTTTCAATCCCCTGTTCAGGTGCCACTTCCCAGAGTCCACCTCCACAGGTCAGGGTTTCCTGAAGGAGGAACGGCATTGGCATAGAAGTAAAATTGGACACTGGCTCTTTTGTAATGTAAGACCAATGCTGATTTTTTTTCTCAAGTTCTTTTTATACTTTTAGTTACATACACTTTGGCCTTCAAACCCATACCTGCTTATTTTGCTTTGATCATTGCTCTAACCACGATGACTTGCTGTCTGTCTTCCCCAAAATTTGTAACAATATATACACTAAGAATCTTTAAAGCATGTAATTTATCACAATGTGTTTTCTCTAACTACTAACCCTAACCATCTAAATTTTAACAACTTAATACTTAACTTATGTTTTCCTACAGTTTTGTTCTTTCTAAATATAATTGCAAAGCCTTTTCTACTATTTTAACCTTTGTATATTAATCATGCACTCTAAAAGGCAAAAA
>NW_007005180.1:0-732 GCF_000164805.1 Carlito syrichta
CTTTCCTGCATGTGAGGACTCCCATTACCCAGATTTCAAATTCAAAAACCTGATTCGTGGTTACCTCTGAGGAAGACGGCCCGTAGTAGGTGGGAATGAGGAATCATGTAACCAAGATTCCTTATACTTCCTTAGCATTATGACATGTAGTTTTCTGTATATGATGACTCCCATTACCCAACTCCCCACTTCAATCTGCATGATGGTGAAAGAGTTCCTGATGACTGAGAATTTCAGTTGTTTGGATGTCAAGAGGAAGACTCCCATAAGGTTTTTGGGAACTGGAAACCAAGATTCCTGATTCCCCTTCACCAGACGTCCCCAAAATGAGGAACCCTCAAAACCAAACATCCCAATTACAACCTGCCTGACAACAAGAATTTTCTGTAGTTTCAGGTCACCTGAATTGAGGGATTTTGTACCAATATGCCTTTTGATTTTGGGGAACACGATTATTGTCATAGATATTCCTAGGACAAAAAAGGATTTGTAGTGCTTGATCCTTCATTACAACTAACAAGAGGACCAGAAAGTTCCTGTGGATCTGTACTGACAGATTTAGCATATCAACGGATGAAGTAGCTTTGAAAAATGTATGGACCCAGAAGCCCAGATTGCTGATTTAACCTTATCAACAGGCCCTGAGATTCCGTATAATGAGAACACTTAGAACCGGATATTCTTTCGTTCTCAGCAAGATGCCCTGATTTTCCCTGTCGATGTGTATTTCAA
>NW_007005181.1:0-767 GCF_000164805.1 Carlito syrichta
ATACCCAGCGTGGTACAACCATCATCTACTGAAAAAAAAAACTCTGGAAGTGTGTTCATGTAAACTATGTTTCAGCAAGCTCTCCTGGTGCTCTAATGCATGCTGAGGTTTGAGACCACAACTAAAGAAAACCATGGCAAGCTTTTAATAACCATAATAGCCATAATAACCAAAGAATCTTGATTGACTGAAATCAAACCTTGAAAAAATTAGAGAAGGTAAACTGGATAAATGAAAGAAAGAAAAATCTGTGTGTTTGCCCAGGTGCATGTATCTATAAATTATGTGCATAAATATTGTGAGGGAGAGCCAAGAGTAGGAATCCTCATCTTCTAACATGGAAAATCACAAGGTAATCCAAAAATTAATAAAGAGTTGCGAAAACTCTTTATTATCTAGACCTATGTGGTAAGGTCTAGAAAATCTAAATAGGTCCAAAACAACAATTTATTTTGAATTATAGAATACAAAAATATGAGATAACTTTTTAGTTTTATATAATAATTAATTGAATTTCTGTGATTACTTTAATGAAAATAGTATTGATTGTAAAAGTATGAAGTAGCAAGGACCAGATTATCTTCTGACATAAACTAACCAAAGCAAGGGGAAAAATATAAGAAATAACACCACTCTCAACGTCAGGCAGTGAAACCAGTGATTCTTGAGAGATAAGAAACTCATAAAACTCTATTATTCGTCTTAGAAGAAGATCCACGACCAATTTATAGAGAGAGAAAACTTAGGTTGAGCCAACTGTATTCCCC
>NW_007005182.1:0-682 GCF_000164805.1 Carlito syrichta
CTAGAGGAATTAAACAACTTGCCAGCTCACTAGCCAACTGACTAAACTAGCTCGCTACCTATCTAGCCTTCTGGCTAGCCAGCTGACTTAACTAGCTGAGTTAACTTGCTAGCTACCCAGTTGTCCAGCTGACTTATATAGTTTGCTAACTCGCTAGCTACCTAGCTTCCAGCTGACTTAAATAGTTATCTAACCAGCTAATTACCTAGCTAGCAAGCTGACTAAAATCTTTGGCAGCCTAGCTAGCTTGCTGATTTAACCATCTAGCTAACTAGTAAACTTACTCATTACCTAATGTGCTAGCCACCTGACTTAATCATCTGATTTAACTCGTTATCTAAAGAGCTAACTTGGTGACTCCACCAGCAGACTTAACTCATTAGCTAACTAGCTAGCTTGCCTACTCAACAAACTGACACAACCCGTTTGCTAACTAGCTAGCTTGCCTAATCAACTAACTGACCCAACCCGTTTGCTAACTAGCTAGATAGCTGACTCAACCAGCTGACTTAACCCATTAGTTAACTAGCTAACTATCTCACTCAACCTGCTAACTTAACCCATTAGCTAACTAGCAAGCTAAATATCTTAACCATCTGACTAAATTAGAAAGCTGACTTAACTAGATGACTTAGCTATCTGACTTAACTACTTAGCTAGCTGACTTCACTGGCTGACTTAA
>NW_007005183.1:0-800 GCF_000164805.1 Carlito syrichta
GCTGAAATGAGTGGATTGCCTGAGCCCATGGGTTCGAGACCTGCCTGAGCAGCGAGACCTCATCTCTACAATAAATCAAAAAATCAGCTGGGCGTGGTAGCACATGCCTGTAATTCCGGCTACTTGGAAGACTGAGGCAGAAGGATTGCTGGAGCCCAGCAGGTCGAGGTTGTGGTGGCCAGGAGCAGCCACTGCACTCTAGTCTGGGTGACAGAGTGAGACTCCAACTCAAAAAAAAAAAAAAAAAGAAGTTTCACCGCTTGCAAATCCTCATTGCTCTGCCTATTTTTTCCTCCTCTCCCTCTTCTTCTAATAGATCATGACTTTGGTGTGACATCTAATCCCTGGTGAGCACTAAATTTATTTATACATTTTACTGTTTTCACAATTTTGCCTTTTTCCAGATGCTATATTGTTGGAATTATACAATTTATTGCCTTTACACATTAGTTTCTTTTACTTTGTCATACATATCCATACTTCCTGTGTCTTTGTGGCTTGATAACACACCCCTTTTTAGTGCTGAGTAATAATAATTCATTACTTTGTTGGACCATGGTTTTTTATCAGTTCACCTACTGAAGGACATCTTGGTTGCTTCCAGGTTTTGGTGATTATGAATTATGTGTCTATAATCATCCTTGTTCAGGGTTTTGCATGAACATACCTTTTCAAATCATTTGGGTAAATACCAAGAAGCATGGTTGCTCGAGCATAATGGTGAGAGTTCTTTTAATTTTATGAGAGATGCCAAACTGTCTTCTAGAGGCTGTGTCATTTTGCATTTCTGCCAGCAATAA
>NW_007005184.1:0-741 GCF_000164805.1 Carlito syrichta
AGCACCAGGAGAGCTTGCTGAAACATAGTTTACATGAACACACTTCCAGAGTTTTTTTTCAGTAGATGATGGTTGTACCACGCTGGGTATTAAATTCCAACACCTGAACTTTGGAGGGACACATACATTCAAACAGAAGCAAATTTTAACCTGCATGGTTAGTTTTCAGGCTGTTGCAGAGAAATATGACCAATAGTCTCTTCAAATACTCAAATTAGAAGTAACTTCATCAAGAAATGAAGGACTTTAGCAGAATGAATACAACTATGGGCTCTGTAAATTGGTTTCTGAAATTCATTTTTCCTGTATGCTGCTTAATTAAACTCTCTCTGCTTAAGTTCTCTCATGTTCCAAAATATCTATTTCAATAGTTTCTGTATCCCAGTGTTATGGTGAAATTTAATTATAATTATAATAATAAAGATAATGTGAAACACTGAGAGAAGGACTTGGCCCATATTGAGCTCTCAGTGTGTTGTTTATCATCAACAGCATCATCAGATATGCCATTATTACTATTAATTAGCTGATATGGTGACTACTGAGAGCATATGAGACTTAGATACTGACTCAGCTGCACTGTAAACCTCAGCAAGTACAGCTTCCAACTGAGCAACTCTGCCCCACGCCTGTGGTACCTGAGGAACAAGAAGATCAAATATGAATGTCATGTCTAGGCTGCCTTCTGTGTCATGAGTGATACTTTCCTTTCTCACTGATCCAGGAATCTTGTGTCTTCTG
>NW_007005185.1:0-805 GCF_000164805.1 Carlito syrichta
CAGGAGTTCAGGCCTGTCATGCCGACACTTTGGGAGGTCAAGGTGAGAGGACATCCTGAGGCCCCAGGTTCAAGAGAAGCCCAGAGAATTGGCGAGGCCTAGTCTTTACAATAAACCAACAAAATGAGCCAAGTGTGGTGGTACATGCCCGTCGTTCTGTCCACTCTGGAGGCAATGGTGGGAGGATCACCGGCGTCCAGCTGGTGGAGGCCATGGTGGCTGAGAGCAGGCCCCTGCACTCTGGCATGGGTAACAGAGTGGGAGTATGACTCAGAATAATAAAACCCACCACCAACAACACAACCATAGGCCAGGCAGCGGGGCCTGCCTTCACCTTCCAAGCACATGCCCCACATCAAAGATGCATGTGAGCTCACAGACGAGACCACCCCAAGCTAGAGTGGCTATTGGGCACAGAATAATCAAGGTGGTTCAGCAATGTCGGAGCAAGCCCAGGTTCCAGTCACCCAATTTGCCAACTTTGGGTGGGGGGAGGGCCCCTTCCTCTCCCGATCACTCCATTGTCCCCCAACCACTGGGACGTTTCCCTGGGGAGCCATAGAAGCCCATCATTGTGCACATGAAGGCATCTTTTTTGTCACCACAGTCTGCATCAGTGTGGCTGGGGTGTGGCAGCACAATTGTGGCTTCTGGAGCCTCAACCTGAGAGTCTCAGGAAGTCCTCCTTGCCTTGGCCCACGAGCAGGCAGGACTCTGAAGACCACCACGTCTGACTTGCTTTTGGGGACTCTTGCCATACTAGTTCTGGCCACGTTTCCCAGCCTGGTTTCCGAACCCTGGGCTC
>NW_007005186.1:0-779 GCF_000164805.1 Carlito syrichta
CTCACTTTAAATAAAAGGTTAGAAATGATGAAGCTTAGTGAGGAAGGCATATTGAAAACTGAGATAGTCCAAAGCCAGGCCTCTATGCCAAACAGCCAAGTTGTAAGTACAAAGGAAAAGTTCTTGAAGGAAATTAAAAGTGCTTTGTCAGTGTACAGATTAATGATAAAAAAAGTGGAACAGCCTATTGCTGATATGGAGAAAGTTTTACTGGTTTAGATAGAAAATCAAACCAGCTACCATATTCCCTAAGGCCAAAGCTTAATCCAGAGCAGGACCATAACTCTTCAATTTTTTAAAAGCTGAGAAAGGTAAGAAGCTGCAGAAGACAAGTTTGAAGTTAGCAGAGGTGAGTTCATGAGGTTTATGGAAAGACGCCATCTCTAGCACATAAGAGTGCAAGGTGACACAGCGAGTGCAGATGGAGAAGCCGTAGCAATTGTCCAGAAGATCTAGCTAAGATAGTGCCCCTGTAACTTTCTGGATAACACTCCTTAGAGCTAGTGGAGGATACATTCTTCACTTTATCTCCTATGCATTTCCAACAGGCAGCATTGGGAGATTCTTGATATTCCTGCAGAAGGCGCCTAATCTATAGGGCAATAAATACCCATTAGCTTCCCCTTCTTAGTTGTCACAAGTTCTGTGATTTACATAACTTTTGTAATGCGTGAAGTCTTACGCCTTGTAAATTCCTTTTACTCTAGGCAAGAGGGATTGCCAATCTGCTAGGCCTTAGGGCATCAGGAAGTCTGGGCAGAAAACTCTGAGGAAAGGGG
>NW_007005187.1:0-651 GCF_000164805.1 Carlito syrichta
CTGATTTAACTATCCAGCTACCTAGGTATCCAGCAGTCTAGTCAGCTGACTAAATAGGTGACTTAACTAGCTAGCCTGCTGGCTAGGTGCCTGACTTAACAGCTTAGGTACCTAGCCAGCCAGCTGGATAGCCAGCTGACTTAAGTAGCTAGCCACCTACGTATCCTGCTGGCTTGCCAGCTGACTAAACTACCTAGGTACCTAGGTAACCTGCTGACTAGTGAGCTGACTTAACTAGTTTACTTAACTAATTATTTAATGGGCTAGCCAGCTGACTAGGTAGCTACTCAGCTAGCCAGCTGACTAGGTAGCTACTCAGCTAGGCAGCTGACTAGCCAGCTGATTTAACTCGCTGACTTAACTAGCAAGCAAGCTGACTTCACTAGCTGACTTAGCTAGCTACCTAGCTAGCCATCTGGCTTATCTAGCTGGATTAATTAGCTAGCTATCTAGCTAGCTATATAGCTAGCCAACTGACGTAAGTAGCTGACTTAGCTACTTACCTAGCTACAATAACTAGCTAACAAATATAGCTAGCTTCCTAGCTAGCCAGCTGAATTAACTAGCTGAAATAACTAGCTAGCCAGCTCTTTGTAACTTGACTTATCTAGCTGACTTAACTTGCTAGCCAGCTGGTTGTCACCTGACTTA
>NW_007005188.1:0-6867 GCF_000164805.1 Carlito syrichta
ACACAATGTCATAGATGAGTTTCTTATACCCCCTATGCAGCTTACTTCAACAACTAATACATGAAGATGAAAGGTTTGAATTTTTCAAGAAAATGACAAAAATGAGAATAGACAGTAAAATTTGATATTACTGTCACAGAGAGTGACATCAACATCATTGTTACCATATATTAAAACAGATTTTCATGAATTGGTTTAATTGGCCTATAGATTTTTCCTAAGAAAATGATGTAATAACATCTTAGCTTTATTTTATATTACATTGAGTCTGATTTTTGTAGGATGACAATATTAGCAAAATATTTGAAGGTTTGATTTTTCAATTAATCCATATTATATATTAATATAATATTGATTATATATTAATATAATATATTAATCCATAAAGTTTAAATAATTAATATATTAATCCATAAAATTTAAATAATCTCTTAATATATGTTTATAAAGGCTAATACTTAAAATAATTTCTAGAATAAAGCATTTGAGACAAAGGCATAAGTTATTGGTTGGTGACATTTGAGAGGACACATTCTGTTGAGTAAAGGAACCAAAAAGAAGATGGCTGATGATTAAAGGGTCAGAGGGACAGACTGAATGAAAACACTACTCATCAAAGACATCTAACAATGAAAGAAAAGAGGAAGGAACAATGAGGTCAGAGAACTGGAGCTTGTTTGTTTAAGAAAGTCAACCACATTTGAAATAATTCATTTGTCTAAAGGAATTATATTTAATTATTTTGAATCAAAGATTAATACATGTGGTTTGGAAATGTTTGAAATTTCAAACAATATTTAAATTAAAAATTGTTTTATTGATACTCCAATTATAAATTGCAAATTATAAAATATAATATTAACAACTAGTTATGCATTCTTTTAAAATTTTTCTATGCATTTGCAAGTATAAACTTTAATTTTGTGTGTGGATAAACTGTCCTTGATAATTGTATTTGTCCTTCTCTTGATCTGGATTATCTAAAATTGCCTAATGATCCACCCTTTCAATTTGTGTTCATACCATTCGACCTCATCAGACTTGGCATTCATTGACTTATGCTTCTTACAAAGTCAAATCACAATTTCCATCGCTATAAGCTTAAGTTTCCAAAGTAGTAATGTTTAAAGTCCTTTCTGTTGTCCACAGATGGATTCCAACATAAGCCTAATTCCCAGTTCAGGATGTCCTTGTTAACATCAAAGGGTAGAAGACCCTGGGCTCAATGTTACCGACCATTCACAAATTGGAAGTTAAGGAGAACTGTCACAAGGGAAAACTTTGAACAAGAGAAGATGAGGAGTATCAGTATTGGAGAAAAGCCTCTTCCTTTATAATGTCTATTAAGAGACAGTTTGTACAATTTTGCAAGAGTATGGGACCAGGGATCTAGTAATCAATTGCCTTTACTAGAGATGAGCTTCACAATGCATTTTCTAATTTGTTTTTGCTCTCTCCCTAATTCACTTTTTCTTGGATAAACATGGTGTAGAAAATATTTTCATAGACTCGATTTGTGAAACAATTGCTTTTTCTCTTCTATTTGCTATTTTTAATTCTCATTTTTTCTAGTACATGTTTATCTTTAATGTATAGGGCAACTTGAAAGACTATTGATATTAATGTTTTCTGCATTTTTACATAGCAAATGTAAAAATGATTTTGCTGGTCTTTCACTTTTATTCTTGGTGTCTCTTGCCTTTCTATTTTAATTTTTATATGTCTATATGTCAATATTTTGAAAATATTTTTTAATTTTTATCTTAATAATTTTCAATTAACATACAGTAGCCGCTGACTTTTCATATTTGTCTGTTTTATTTCAACAATAATTAAGATGGGATTGGTTGAAGATGGCAATGGAACCTGTGGGAGAGTGAAAATCTCTGCAAGGGTAAGTGTCCACACAGACAGTCTGAGTGAGTGGGTGAGTGCTGCTGGGTGAGTGAAAGTCCATCTGAGATGAGACTGGTACTGTAGCTTCCCTCCAGAGGTGGCTGGAAGCCACCACTACCCTGACATTGGAGACCATAGTGTGCAGAGTCATCAGTCATACTTGGGGGTCTCTCAGGAGGAGGCAGCAGAGGTCAGCTGGTCTCAGTACCTGGCACCTGGCCCATGGCACCACCCATGGCAGTGGGCTGGATACTGGCCATGGGAACTGCGGAGAGGGCACAGAAAGGAAATCTGAAACTGAGACCTGCCCCTAGTGAGGAGACACCAACTTGCGTTGTTTTCTCTGTTCTGGGATGGGCAGAGACCTGCGTTGGCCCCTTCAGCTCTGTTCAGCCTCCAACGTGGGACCCAACAGCGATTGCTGCACCCCCCACCCCAGGACTGACCATTACTGATCCAGAGAGGAAAATTTAGGAGCCGACATGGAGAGATGGCTGCCCCACCCTCACGCTGGACCAGGCATAGAAACATCAGATCTGAGTGGGGTACTTGGCTGTAGAGGCAGAAGTAGCAGTGAATGAGTTGTGTTAGTCAGGAATTGATTCATCCACCTCCCACAGCAGCCCACAGTGCTAAGAGCCACCAGATCAGCCTGCACTGAGAGTGGAGGGGAGGGATCTGGAAACTAGAGTCCACTCCTTACCAAAGCAATAGGCCAGAAGGGTGGCTTGGGAAAGGAAACTGAAGTTCCAAAAATGGCCACAGAGGGTGTACTTTTTCTTCTTTTTCTTTTTCTCTCTGTTTTTGTTTACGTTTTAATACTTGTTTTGTTTTTGTTTTGGTGATTTTTAGTTTTCCTGTTTGCATATAGGTATTTTTGAGGGCGAGTGTATTAAAATGTTTTTTTTTTTTTTGTAATGTTTGTATGGGTTTTTTTTTTTTTGCTTTGGTTTTTGTTTTTGTCTGTTTCTTATTTATTTATTAGTTGGTGTTCCTGTTTTCCTTCTCCTTCTCCTGTCTTCATCTTCCTTCAGTCTCCTTTCTTCCTTTTCTGTTCTTACCCTTTTACTTATCTCATTTTGCTCTCAGGGTGCATACATATGCTCCCACCACATGAACAGATTGTAAGGTGGAGGAAACTGGGTTTAAGGGGGGGTCACACACTTGCCAGTGTATACTGTGATCTGCAGATAGCTTCTGAACCACAGCTTCCCCCATCACACCATAATCAAATCTAAGAACTGCAAAAACCACAACTATTCATCCTCAGTCCAGTTTCAAAATTGAACAAATCCAGAGGATGTATATAAGGAAGAATGAGGGACTGAGCAAATATAAATTTCAGCTGTCCCACATCACTGAGCAACAGAATTAAGGAAGTGGAGGAATGAAAATGAATGAAAGGAAGAATACAGGTCCCATACAGACTCCTGGGAAGAGGGTATCTGAGAATGCAGACTTTGAAACTCAATGAAGAGCCTCCAGAATGACTGCTCCCAAACCACAAACCCAGAGATCAAGATATTAATAGAGAAGTATACATAGAAATGAAAAGACAAGAGAAAAGAATGAAGGAGTTGTTAAGTGAGATGATGGCAATAAAGAATACAGTGAACAAAATAAATAACATACTAACAAGCATGAAAAGCAGAATTAACCAAGCAGAAGAAAGAATGTTTTTCTTCACATACACTCAAATCAGATATAGATTCAACAAAGAAATAGAGCTGCAGGCCAATATCCCTCATGGACATAGCTGCAGAAGTACTCAACAAGATTCTAGCAAATCAGATCCACAACACATCTCAAAAATCTCTTGCCATGGTTAAGTAGGCTTCATCCCTGGAATGCAGGGCAAGTTCAACATCCACAAGGCCATAAATGTAATTAAATACATCAACAGAAGTAAAAAGAGGTATCACATGATTATATCATTAGATGCAGAAACAGCTTTTGTTAAAATCCAACATCCCTTTTTGATAAAAACCCTTGAACATGTAGGCATAGAGAGAAATAAGCATATCTCAAAATAGTAGGAATCATATATGAAAAACCTGCAGCCAACATATTGCTAAATGATCAAAAATTGGAAGCATTTTTTCTGAAAACCGGAAAAATACAAGGCTGCCCACTTTCATCCCTCTTATTCAACATAGTGTTGGAAGTCCAAACTAGAGCAATTAGACAAGAGAAGGAAATAAAGTGTATCCTTGTAGGGAGAGAGGAAGTCAAGTTATTCCTCTTCACAGATAATATGATGCTATACCTCGAAAATTCAAGATAATCTGTCAAAAAACCTTCTTGCACTGATAAAGGACTTTGGCAAAGTCACAGGATACAAAAATTAACTTGCAAAGGACAGTAGAATTCTTATACAGGCAGAGAACCAAATAAAAAAGCACAATCTCATTCAGAATAGCTTCAGAAAGAAAGAAAGAAAGAAAGAAAGAAAGAAAGAAAGAAAGAAAGAAAGAAAGAAATACTTTGGCATCCCCCTAAGCAGAGATGTGAAAAACTTTTAAAATGACTACAAATTATTGCTCAAAGAAATCAAAGATGATACAACCAATTAGTAAAATATTTCATGTTCATGAATTGAAAGAATCAATATTGTTAAGGTGTCTATCCTACCCAGGCAATCTACAATTTTAGCACAATACTCATTAAATTACCAGCATCATTCTTCTCAGAACTGAAAACAACAATACAGAAATTCATATGGAATCATAAATGACCATGAATAGCCGAAACAATCCTTAGCTATATATATATATATATATATGCTAAGCATTTTAGGATATATATATATATCCTAAGCAGGAAGTATCACACTCCCAGACTTTAAACTTTTAAACTTTATTATAAGGCAACAATAATCAAAACAACCTGGTATTGGTACAAGAACAGGCATGTAGACCGATGCAACGAGATACAGATTCCAGAAGCAAAACTTCAATTTCTCAACCAACTCATCTTTGACAAAATCTCCACTAACAACCACAGGGGAGAGGGGAATTTATTCAGTAAATGGTCCTGGGAAAATTGGCTGACCATATGCATACAATTAAATCAAGACTCCTACCTATCACCAAACACAAAAATCAACTCGAAATGGATCAAACACATAAATGTAAAACTCCAAACTATATGAACGGTAGAAAATGCAGGAGACACCCTTATAGAAATGGGAACTGGCAACCAATTCTTAAGCAAATCCCCAAATGTCCCTGCCTTAAGAAATAAGTTAGACAAGTGGAACCTCATCAAACTGACGAGCTTATACAAAGCCAAAGAAACCATCAATAGAGTGGGGAGACAACTCACAGATTGGGGAAAAATATTTGCCCACAGTATATGTGGAAAAGCCCAAACATCTAGGATCTACAAGGAATTCAATCATACAGGGAAAAACAAACAAACAAACAGCCCTATTATAATGTGGGCAAAGGATATGAATAGACATTTCTCAAAAGAAGACATATGAGCAGCCAACAAATACATGAAAAAATGCTCAGTCTCTCTAATATTCAAAGAAATGAAAATTTAAACTACACTGACACGCTACCTAACTCCAGTCAGAATGGCCATCATCAATAACTCAAAAAACAACAGATGCTGGAGATGATACAGGAAAATGAGAGCACTTCTACACTGTTAGTGGGAGTGTAAACTAGTACAAACTCTGTGGAAAACAGTGTGGCAATTCCTCAAAGATCTAAAAATCAACTTTCCATATGACTCAGCAATCCCCTTCTGGGAACATACCTGGAATCGTTCTACAAAAAAGATACCTGCACATGCTTGTTATTGCAGCATTTTTCACAACAGAGAAACATGGAACCAATCATGCTACTCACTGAAAGTAGAATTGATTTTTTAAATGTGATACACATACATGATGGAATATTACACAGCCATAAAGGAGGGCAAAATTATGAACTTTGCACCAATTTGGTTGGTTTTAGAATTTTCAGCACCAAGTTATTGATCACAGAACCAAATTACTGAGTACCACATGTCCTCACTCATAAGTGAACACTGAACAATTATAATACAACAAGAAAGAGATTGACAGTGGTGGGAAACTGCCAGGGGAGGAAGTGGGAGGGCACACTTCATGAATAAGGGTACCTGATCACATCCAGGTGATATGGGGACCAAATTGAGACTCAAACGTTACCTGTACAGTGATCATTTGCATACCTAATCCTGAATTATATCTTATATCTTTAAAATTAAAAATTAAATATAGTAATATAATAATAGAATGAGCAAATAAATTTTTCTCTTTGGCACTATTAAAATAGTGAATTATACTTTTTTTATTCCCTTTCTGAAATGAAATCAACTTTGTCTAGGTATATGATTCTTTTCAGTTAGAAGTAAGTGGGTTTTTTTGTTGAAATTTATGATTGTTTTGATATGAATTAATAGTATTAAATTTTTATTTTTTAATTATATGCTGTCTTCACAAATTCTATAGAAATTTTCATTACTTCTTATGTGCTTTCATCAGTGTAAATGTTGTCATTAATTACTTGCTTATAGAATAAATTTAATGATTATAATTGCATCATTAGCTATGTCATTTTTTCAAACAGTGGTTAGCTTTCTAAAATGTTTTACTGATTGCCTTCATGTTTTTACTAGCGACATTTTTTTCTGATGAATTTAAAATTATACACTAAGAAATGGATGTTTTTAAGAGCAAGAACAAGATTTCTTTATTTTTTACTTCTCTAGTATTTCAGAGAATAATATTACACCTATCTAGAACTTTATATAGTTTTAGTTTTGTTAAGTATATTCAGTGTGATAAATTATATGTTTTGGTTTTTGAATAGTATTTTTATGAATTTAATTATTTCTTCTTTATATTTAATTTTATAAAAGTCACATATGTATATATTATTAAGTCAGCACTAAAGAAGAACTTGTGATGAAATGCAGGGGTTTCCTTTCCTTTACCTC
>NW_007005189.1:0-804 GCF_000164805.1 Carlito syrichta
TCCAGCTAATTTTTTGATCTATTGTAGAGACAAGGTCTCGCCAAGTTGCCCAGGCTGGTCTCGAACCCACAGGCTCAGGCAATCCACTCGCCTCGGCCTCTCAAAGTGCTGGGATTACAGATTGAGCCACCAAGCCCGTCCGACAATTCTATTGTAAAGGTTTTGCAGAACTGCCATGCTGTTTTTCACCAGCAGTTGTATCATGTGTATGCCCACCAGAAGTGTATACAAGGTTCGGTTTTTCTGCGTTCTCACCAATACTTGCACTTTTCTGATTTTTGGTTTGTTTGTTTTGTGTTTGCTTGCTTTATGGTAGCTTTCCTAATGGGCATGAGGTAGGATTTCATCATGGTTTTGACTTGCATTCTGCTAATAATTAGTGATGTTGAGCGTCTTTTCATATACTTATTGGCCGGTAGACACCTTCGTTGGAGAAATGCCTATTCACTTATTTTGCCTACTTTTGGAATCAGGTTATTTGTATGTTTTTTGTTGTGTGTGTGTGTGTGTGTGTGTGTGTGTGTGTGTGTGTGTGTGTGTGTATGTTAGTTTTAGAGTTATTTTTATGTTCTGAATGTTAGCCCCATACCAGATATATAATTTCCAAATATTTTTACCCATTCTGTAGGTTGTTTTTTAAATTCTGTTGATAGTGTCCTTTGCATGAAATTTTTAATTTTCATAAAGTCCAATTTGTCTATTTTTTTCTTGTGACCTGTGCCTTCGCTGTCACAGCTAAGAAATCATTGAATGCCTTTTTTATTCTTGCCTAGTTTGCCTGGCTGAATCTCCAGCACTGCACTG
>NW_007005189.1:915-3054 GCF_000164805.1 Carlito syrichta
TTTTTTTCTGAATTAGCTGAGATAATAATGTGTGGTTTCTTCCTCCTTCATTCTATTAATGTGTTATATTACATTGATTGAGCTTCATATGTTGAACCATATTTCATTCCAGTAATAGCAGCCCCTTGGTCATGACATGTAAATCTTTTAATATGCCGTTGATTTCAGTTTGCCAGTATTTTGTTGAGAATATTTGCATTAATGTTTCTAAAGGATATTGGTCTGTAGTACTGTTGTATCTTTGTCTGACTTTGGTATCTGGGTTATGCTGGCCTCATAGAATAGTCATAAAGTGTTTCCTCTTCTTTTTTCTACTTTTTGAAAAAGTTTGAAAAAAATTGATATTAATTCTTCTTTAAATATTTGGTAGTATTCACCATTAAAAACCATTTTTTAAATTATTGATTTAATCTTGCTATTTATAGGTCTATTAATAGGTCTACAAGTAGGTCTTTTCTTCATGGTTTAGTGTTGGTAGATTTTGTGTTTCTAGGAATTTGTCTATTTCATACAGATTATCCAATTTATTAACATGCAGTTGCTTATTGTACTCTCCTATAATGATTTTTATTTCTGAGTAATTGGCCACACTTATAATTCTGATTTTAGTACATTGAGTCTTTTTCCATTTGTTCTTAGTTCACCCAGCTAAAGGGTTGTCAATTTTGTGGATCTTTTGAAGGAACCAAACCCAGTGGAACTGAGTGCTGAAGGCTGATTTGTTTTTGTGATTGTTAATTTTATGTATCAACTTGACTAGGTCACAGGATGGCTAAATGTTTGGTTAAACATTGCTCTGGGTATATCTACAGGGTGTTTTTTGGATGAGGCAAACATTTGAAATGGTAGACTGAGTAAAGCAAATTGTCCTCTCCATTGTGGATAGACCTCACCCAATCTGTTAAAGACCATAGAACAACAAGGCTGAATAAAGGAGAATTAATTCTCTCTGCCTTAAATGTCTTCATACTGGGACATCAATCTCCTGCCTTTGAAAAACTGGAATTTTTCCAATAACTCTCCAGATCCTCAAGTCTTTAAACCCTGCCTGGAACTATAAACCATAACCTCTCCTAGGTGTCTCTAGCTTGCCAATTGAAAATCTTGGAAGTTCTCCACCTCCATAATCACTTAAGTAAGTTATCCTTATTGTAAGTTTCTTTCTATGTATACAACCTATTGGTTCTGTTTCTCTGGGGAACTTTGACCAATACACATAGTTTATCTAGCATGACCATTTCTATGAACTTTTTTTATTCCTCTTACCACCATCTGCCTCAGAAGTTCTGACATTATTTTATGTGAGTCATTACTTTCTCCAAATTTCCAGAAGTCATCTTAGCAGCATGCTAGCACCAGGGAGCTAAATCCTATATTCTAGGAGAGAATCCCCTAAGATAAATGAACTCTTATCAAACT
This sequence comes from Carlito syrichta, assembly GCF_000164805.1. Taxonomy (NCBI): domain Eukaryota; kingdom Metazoa; phylum Chordata; class Mammalia; order Primates; family Tarsiidae; genus Carlito; species Carlito syrichta. The sequence goes on from NW_007005189.1 coordinate 2,335, forward strand.
TTATGTTCTGCCTCATCAATCCTGCAACCTTAGAATCTAGTACCACACATACTCTCCTGGCCTTGCCTATAAATGTTGGCCGGACTGGACAGGACTTTGGGGCATAGTTCTTTTCCTCTCAAAGCTTCCTTCATCTGTTTATACTATGACTTGACCTATTTTTTGATCCAATGACAAGAAGGGAAGATGAGTATAGATTTTTGAGGGGGTTACATGTTGCCTATTTTCTTTATACAAAAGGCACACTAGCCTTTAACGAGGACTGGGCAACATTTGCAGAGTGTTTAGGAGAATTTGAAAGTTTAAAAAGCAACATCGAGGTCTTTGCAAAATAAATAAGTGGTTTTATTACTAGACCTTTTATTTCTATTTTACCAACCTACATGTCTATTTTAGTGTCTGATTAAAGCCTCTTTTAACTTCGTGAGTTTGAAGCATTTGTATTTGTGGAATTGGGAGGATGGTATGGATATTGATAGGAAGATATAGTATTTTATTTTAAAGCAATGTGATGGGATTTATTTCTTTGAGATATTATCTGATAAAAATGAATCAATAGCATGTATTGAATAAAGATCCCAGGCACATACACAGTTTTAGACGTATTTCACATTTGAAATTAATGCAACAAGGTAGGTTGGATATTCAAATAATTTCAAAACAAGGATTTTTAAACATAAACTTCAGTTTTATTCACAAACTAGTTTTAAGCGTGAAAGG
>NW_007005190.1:0-685 GCF_000164805.1 Carlito syrichta
TAATCTAAACTTTAATTTTTATATGATCTAGTGATTGGACTTTAATACTATGCTATATCTTATTAAGTTAATACCTTATCATTAAATCTTATAATTATCATTAACGTATGATTTTTAAAATCATAACACTATAATTCTCATTCTATTCTAATAAAACTATGACTTTAACCAAAACTTAAATCTTTTTTCCTAGTATATTAATACATGGCTATGTGTAAAATTTCCTATTGTCATATTAGAAGCAAAAACAACACCGTTGGGAAAATTTCAGTATACTAATCAAAGGATCTTAAAATTGGCCTACAGGAACAGAAACTAAAGTCATAATCTGAGAAAAGGAAACTTAAAAGCTTAAACAAAACTTAAAAGTTTTCTGTGAATGCTTATTACTGTTTAAATCTTTACGATGGAAATTGTATCATCTTAAATGTATGTTTTATCCAAACAAGTCTATTCTAAAAATCAAATAGTAGCTGTCACACTCTTGGATAATGGACTGCACGGTTACCATGACAATGGCCATGGGCTGAAGCAAACAGAGTTTTGGCATGTAATGAAACTAGAAAAACGTCCTGCCTGGCTAGAGGCAGGGCAATAAAACTATTATGGTAATTTAGTTTCTAATCTTAATCCTAGGAGAAACTGCCTTTGGGAACAGAGCTGACTAACCGTCTACCAGGAAATA
>NW_007005191.1:0-3019 GCF_000164805.1 Carlito syrichta
GGTTTTGATTTGGATCTCCCTGATGATTAGTGAGGTTGAACATTTCTTCATGTGTTTGTTGGCTGCTCGGATGTCCTCTTTTGTGAAGTGTCTGTTCATATCTTTTGCCCATTTTATAACGGGGTTGTTTGTTTTTTTCTTTTCAGCATATTTTATTTCCTTGTAGATCCAGGATGATAAACCTTTGTCAGACCTGGTGTTGGCAAATATTATTTCCCAGGTTGTAGGCTGTCTCTCTGCCCTCTTGATGGTTTCTTTGGCCTTGCAGAAGCTTGTCAGTTTAATAAGGTTCCACTTGTCTATCTTCTCTCTTATGACCTGTGGGTTTTGGGTTTTGTTCAGGAATTGGATGCCAGTACCGATTTCCATGAGGGTATTTCCTTCATTTTCTAAGGTTCTTATGGTTTGAGGTTTTACATTTAGGTCTCTGATCCATTTGGAGTTAAACTTTGTCAAAGAAATCAAAGATGACACAAACAAGTGGAAAATATCCCATGCTTATGGATTGAAAGAATTAACATTGTGAAGATGTCCATCTTACCTAAGGGAATCTACAAATTCAATGCAATACCCATCAAATTACCAGCAGCATTCTTCTCAGACCTAGAAAAGACAACACAGGAATTCATATGGAAACACAAACGTCCAAGAATAGCCAGAACAAACCTCAGCAAAAAACAAAAACAAAAACAAAGCAGTGGTATCACATTACCAGACTTCAAACTTTATTATAAAGCCACAATCATCAAAACAGCTTGTATTGGGATAGAAACAGGCATATAGATCAATGGATAGAATTGAGATTCCAGAAGCAAACCTCATTTCTCAACCAACTCATCTTCGACAAGGCCTCCACCACCTACCACTGGGGAGAGGAGAACCTATTCAGTAAATGGTGCTGGGAAAACTGGCTGAGCACATGCAGAAGATTGAACCAGGACCCCTATCTATCCCCATGCACAAAGGTTAAATCAGTTTTATTTGCTTAATGGTCTTAATTATTTAATGAATTTTACCTTTCAAACAATTATTTCAAATCTTTTAATATAAAGGCCATAAATTAACTTTTCTATCCATTTCTTGAAGTACCTAAACAAAGTTTGAGGATCAAGTGTTCATTTTCCAGTAAATTATGATGAATGAATTGCATGCATATATGCATGAATGAATGAATTTCTCTCCTTGTGACTGCATAGCAGCATGGCATTTTTAATTTTTCCTGTGGCATTTCAGTTGACTTAGTGGATTTTATTGGACAATTACTGCACAAGTGATTTCTGTATCTCCCAACCACCATGTAAAAAGTCAAATTGAGAGAGCAGAGTGACTTCTTGTTTGCAGAAACATCTTTCATTTTCTCAAGAAACACCAGTCTCTCAGCTTCTTCTACCTGTGCCTGCAAATATGCCCTCTCTCACTAATAAAAATGATTGAAAAATCACCTTAAAAATACAAAGTGCCATATAAAGGCTACCTGAGGCAATAATAAAACAGTAATAATAACTGTTTGCTGATAAATGTCACTTTCAAGCCCAGGGGAGACATTTTGCAGGGGAAAAGCAGAATGGGTTCTGTGCTGATCCCTGGGCCATGCCTCACTCCGAATCACACTGTTCTCCCCCCATTTGGACACCATCCTTTGCAATGGTCATGAAATAGTACTGGTATGTAAAATTACTGCCATCACCTACATTGTAGAAAGCAATGTGTTGCCAAGTAATCCATTATCTGACAATAGGCAGGGTTATCTCACTCAAGCTGATCATTTGTAAAATAGATGGACTGAGAAGGGAACACACAAGGACTGCTAAGTGCCTGCTGGCCACAGCCCAGCCAGTGGTGTAGCTGTTGCATGCATTCTAGTTTTGATTATCACTGGATCAAGTTCTATCAAGGAACTGAATCAGTGTGGACCCAGGTGAGTTATCAGTCAACATGGTGGGATTTGAGAGGCTATGGGGTGTCTCCTTGACATGATCCTACTCTATGTGCCTAAACCCTTTTCTGATAAGACAGAGAAAAGCAGGGGCAGGGAGAATTACTCAAGACAGAGTTTAAGAGGAGACTGGGAGAAGAAAGAAATCGACTGTGAAATGTAGACTTCATAGTGCAAGCAATGAAGGGATAGTCTAGAGCAGGGGTATCCAACTTTTGACTTCCCTGAGTTACATAAAGTAACCTTTTGGCTGCCCAAGTCCACATCAAATAAATAGAAACTGTCTGAGTCACACATAAATGATATAATATAGGTTGGAGTGTATACATCATAAAACTTTTTACTATTTTTATTATAAACTTCAGAAAAATGAGAACAATATAAAATTAGTGGGAAATTTGACCTTGTTTTTGTAAAACTACTCTGTCAATGTTGGTTTGATGGAAGTGGTCACAATTCTTAGCTCTCAAGGTGCTTGCAATAAATGTTTGTTCGAATTTTGCTCATTGTGTGATTCATAATTCAAAACAGATATTCATAAATGTATGAGCTGCCAAAACATGATGTCATGAGTAAAACATGGTTGTGAACTTCAAAAATGGAACTAAAAATTACATGATGTTAAAAGATTTTATGGTTCCTCATTACTAGTTGTACTAGGTTGCACGTGACCCACAGGCCACAGGTGAGACATGCCTGGTCTGGAGAAAGCAGTACCCCTAAGTATCTTGCTAGTTAGGAGGTATGGGACATTCGGGCACCCTAAACTGTAGCAATTGAAGGATAGGAAGGCTGTGTGAAAAATGGAGACCCAGAAATGATGAAGACAGTGTTGTCCTTACTGGTTTTTTTGTGGATGATGTTTTCTGCAATGGATATTTACACTCAAGCAAATCATTCTCATTCTTCCATATGGGCCCTGCTTCCTCTGCTCAATCTTATGGTATTCTCCTTGGTCCTTTTCTCTTTTCTCTACAGAGTCCAAATAAACCTGTCCTTTTCTGTCTGTCTCCATGGCTACCACTATAATCCTCATGTGATTCCACATGCAATTCACTCTTTTTATCCAAAAAAACTAATTAC
>NW_007005192.1:0-3472 GCF_000164805.1 Carlito syrichta
TTCTGGGGAAAGGGAATCCTCATATACATGACATTACACGGTCCCTCGCTAAGGAAGATAAAGGAATCTGTGATACACTAGTCCAGAATACAAAAAATTCTCAGGGTGTCTTGGTGCGGTATAAACAAGAATAAAAACTTCGAGCTCATCTCATGTTTCAGTGATATTTGGCTTGTGGGTATTATGAATCAGTCATTTCAGGACTCCAGCAACATTCTGGTCCTCTTGATAGTTGTAATCTGGTATCTGGTAGTACAAGTCCCTTAGGTTCCTTGCGACAATTAAGGCCAGTTTCCCGGAAAAAAAAGTATCATTTTGCCGAATTTGGATGTAATTTGTTCTTATGATGAACTTGGTAATCCTTAAATTTCCGTTTGTACTTTCTTTGGAGAGGGGCGAGGGTTTTGCAGTTGGCAAATAGTTAGTACGAATATTAAAATGTAGCCAGGATTCATGAAATCCACGACCCTCGGAAACATCTGGGCATCTGCATTTTGTATACAGACTTTTGGAATCCACATGGACAGGGAAAGTCAGGGCATCTTGCTGAGAACGGAAAGGGAATCCGGTGCTTGGAGTTCTCTATCGCCTAAATCTACAAGGTCTCTTGATGTGATTTAAAGAGCAATCTGGGCTTCTATGTCGCCACATTTTTATTGTGTCTTTTGAAAATGGACCAGGAATCTTGGATTCCAATTCCTAAAGAACTTTATGGGAGTCTTTCTCTTCATATCCAAGCAACTGGAATTCTAGGACAAAAGAAATATCTTTACCTCTTGTTGAAAATGAAGGATGAATTTCAGTAATGGGAGTCCTCAGATACAGAACACTACACGACCTGTTGCTACACAAGAATAAATAATATTGCTTAAACGAGTCCTCCATCCCAAAAGCCAACAGAGCATCTTGCTAAGAGGTAACCAATATTCAGGTTTTTGGAGTAGGAAACTGGATAATGGCAGTCCTCATAAACAGGAAATGGCACTGTCTATTGCTAAAGTAGAATAAGGAATCTTGTTTACACGTGTCCTCCATTCCAATAAAACTTCAGGGTTTCTTACTAAGGGCTAAACACGAATATGGGTTTTTGAAGCATAAACTTGGGAAATGAAATCCTCATATACAGACAAATGCACGGAATTTACATAAGAAAGAATAAAGAATGTGGGAGACATGGTTTCTCAATCTCCAAAAAAGTATACGGTGTCTTCCTATGATCTAAAAAAGAATTAAGCTTTCCACGCATGTATCTGTGAACAGGAGTACTCATATACAGGTAACTGCACGGCTGATGCTAAAATAAGGAATCTGGGTTATATGAGTCCTCAGTCCTAAAGATCTGCATGGCATCCTGCTGATGGCTAAAGAATAATCAGGGATTCGAGGCATGAATGCGGGTAATAGAAGTCCTCATATACAGGAAATTACACGGCCTCTTGCTAAAAAAAGAGAAGAAATCTGTTTTCCGCGGTTCCTTTATCAAAAAATCCACATGAGTTCTTACTCAGGGCTAAACAAGAATCAGAGTTTCGAAATAGGAATCAAGAGAAAGAGAGTCCTTACATACAGGACACTACGTGGCCTGCAACTAAGTACGAATAAAGAATCATTGTGGTACGCGTCCTCAATCCAAAAAATTCCCAGTTTGTCTGTTATGGGACAAAGAAGAAACAGATCTTCAAGCTCCCAAAGTATTTCAGAGCAATTTAGCATTTGGATATTATGAATTGGTCATTTCAGGACTCCAGCAACATTCTGGTCCTCTTAAGTGTTGTAACTGGTATTGGGGACTCCAAGTCCGTTAGGTTCCTCAGAACAACTAAAGCCAGATTCCAGGACAAAAAGAATCTTCTTGCCATTTTTGGAGGTAACTCTGGTCTTAAGGGAACCCTGTTATCCTTCCCCTTCTGTGTCTTTTTTTATTTTGAGAAGGGACAAGCGTTTTGCATTTGCCAAATATTTACTATGTATTTTTAATGGTAACCAGGAATCATGAAATTCACGAACCTAGGAAATTTCTGGGCATCTGTCTTTTGATATATTGAATTTGGAATCCAAATCGATAGGAAAAATCAGGGCATCTTACTGAGAATAAAAAAAAATTACGGTTCTAGGAGAGCTCATTTTCAAGAAACTACAGGGCCTATTGATACGGTTTAATCAGCGATCTGGGCTTCTGGGCCCCTACATTTTCAGAGCTACTTGCTCCGTGGATATGCGAAATCTGTCATTACAGATCCTCAGGATCTTTCTGGTCCTCTTGATAGTTTTAATCTAGGATTTGGCACTAGAAATCCTTGTGTTTACTGGGACCATCTATGACCATAATCATATTCCCCAGAAACAAAAGGTATATTGGTACAAAATTCATCAACTCTGGTGATCTCAAATTACAGAAAATTCTTGTGGGTGGGCAGGAAGGAATTGGGTTTTTGGGTTTGGAGTATTCCACATTTTGGGGAGGCCTTGTGAAAGGGAACCAGGAATCTTGGATTCCAGTTCCCAAAGAGCATTATGGATGTCTTTCTCTTGATATCCAAAAAACTGGAATTCTCGGCATCCTGCAGTCTGAAGCAGGAATCTGGGTAATGGAGGTCGTCACAAATAGGAAATTACAGGTCATATTGCTAAAGAAGTATAAGGAATCTTCCTTATATGAGTCCTCAATCCCCAAAACTACAGGCCGTTTTCCTAAGACATAACCATGAACCAGGTATTTGAAGTAGGAATCTGGGTAATGGGAGTCCTCACATAAAGGAAAATTCACTGCCTATTGCTAATTAAGAATAAGGAAGCTGTGTTACTCATGTCCCCAATCCCAAAAAACCTTAACTCATCTTGCTAAGTGCTAAACACGAATCATGGTGCTTTCGAGCATGAATCTGGAAAATGGAGTACTTATTTACAAGCAACTACATGACCTTTTGCTAAGAAAGAATAAGGAATCTGAGTTACACGAGTCCTCAATCCCAGAATTCTACAGAGTATTTTGGAAAGTACTAAAAAAAATCAGTTTCGAAGCAGGATGTATCTAATGAGAGTCCTAATATACAGGAAAATACACAACCCCTTGCCAAGGAAGAAAAACAATTGATGTTATAGCAGTCCTCAGTCCTTCAAATCAACAGGCCATCAGCTGTGGACTAAACAAGAATCAGGCTTTAGAAGTTGAAATATAGGTAATAGCAGTCTTCATGCAGAATCTACATGATCTCTAGCTAAGGAGAACTAAGAAACCTCTTTTACACGGTTCCTCTGTCACAATATCTACATGACATATTGCTAATGGCAAAGCAAGAATCAGGGTTTCCAAACAGGATTCTGGGGAAAACGAGTCCTCATATACAGGATATTACACGGCCCCTCAGTAAAGAAAAATAAGGAATCTGTCATACACTAGTCCACAATCCTAAAAAATATCAGGGAGTCTTTGTGCGGTATAAACAGATCAAAGATTCTAGCTCATCTCATG
>NW_007005193.1:0-6062 GCF_000164805.1 Carlito syrichta
GTGCAGTGGAACACTCCTGGCCACCGCAGCCTCGACCTGCTGGGCTCAGGTGATCCTTCCACCTCAGCCTTCCAAGTAGCTGGAACTACAGACATGCGCCAACACACCCAGCTCATTTTTGATTTATTGTAGAGATGAGGTCTCACCAATTTGCCCGGGCTGATCTCGAATCAGTGGGCTCAAGCAATCCTCTCACCTCGGCCTCCCGAAATTCTGGGATTATAGGCATGAGTCACTGCACTGGAATTACAGGTTTGAGCCTCAGTGTCCAGCCTAACAGCACATCTTCTGTAGCATGTCTCAGACTACCACTTGGTGGTGCCAAAAGACCTGCTCTGGCATATTGCTCCAGTATCATAAGGAGAGGTGAAAACAAAAGCAAAAGGAGATGTTGAGAAATAGTAAGATGTAATTGGCCTAGAAATGTTCCGGGGTAGCTCAGAGCTGTCCTATTTTTCAAGTCAATAGTGCAAAGTACTAAAATAGGAAGGCAGCCAGGAGCGATGGCTCAGCCTGTAATCCCAGCACTTTGGGAGGTCGAGGCAAGTGGATTGCCTGAGTCTGCAGGTTTGAGACCAGCCCGGGCAATTTGGCGAGACCTCGTGACTACAATAAATCAAAAATTAAGCCGGGTGTGGTAGTACATGCCTGTAGTTCCAGCTATTTGGAAAGCTAAGGTGGAAGAATCGCCAGAGCCCTGCAGGTCGACGCTGTGGTGGCCGTGGATGTGACATGGCATTCCAGCCTGGGCAACAGAGACTCCAACTCAAATTTTTAAAAAAGGGAAAGCAACTCATTTCCTTCACTGAAGTCCATTGAAAAAAATTTAATTGTTTATGTGTTTAAATTTCAGTAGTTTTATATGTATATATATATTGAGAAAGAAAGATTCACAGACACCAGGCCAAAAAAAAAATATGTAAAGCAAACCTAACTAAAAACCAACCCAGTTACTGTCACCAAAAGCCTTCAAAGAGTTTTCCTTCACAGATCGAGACACTTTTTTCTATCCACAGAGTCTAGCACACACTATATACAGACTAGATCATTAACAATGTTTGTTGAGACCTGCAGATTCAGCAACAACTTCATCACCCACATCACTTAAAATGAATACATAATTTAATGTTTTTCTTTCCTATCCTATTTTATTTCTGCATTCTCACACCATGTATTCTGGGGCCATATATATTCCAAATACTTCCAGGAAAAGAATTGAGACCTAAATGCCTTATCTGAGCACTTACTTCTGTAGGAACCGCAATCAAGAGAAGTCTTGATATTTGATAGTGTATGTTCTCCAAACTTTTCTTCTTCTTCAAAACTGTCTTCATTACTCATGGCTCTTTGCATTTCCACAAAAAATTTTAGAATTAGTTGGGATTTCCAAAACCTGCTGGGATTTTGATTAGGGTGACATTAAATCCATGGACACACACAGCTGTGTGCCTGGCATGTCCAGCCCAGAGGCCTCTCCAGAGGAGGATGGAGGGTGCAAATGCCTTGGGGACTCTGCAGAGATTCCGGCTGAGAGGACAACCAGCACCCACCTCTGCACCGCTTGGCCTTCAGAGACAGCCTAACCACAGTTGGGATGAGCTGAAAGGATGACCTGGACACTAGAGGGCCTCTCCCCTGCTGGGCTGACATCAGAGCCGGACTGTTCCCTGGGGCACTTCTCCCTCCCCTGCTCTTCTGCCTTTGCCTCATTGTGTGGGGGAGGGGACAGGGTTCTCGATAACTGACAATTTCTTCCAAATCTTGGAGCTCCAGGAAGAGAGATCACAGCCATTTTCCTGGTCTGCATCTTCCCAGCATGGAACCGGGGTTGCACACACCCCATGAAGGCAGCATGTAAGGGGTGCAGCCCTGGGAACTCATCAGAAGAGTCACTCCGCAAGTGTCAAGGGAGCCCCTGAGAGCCACACATTATGACAGGTAGTTCCAAGGCACAAGGACCCAGGTGTACGCAGGGCAGACGTGCACACATCCTGCATGGGAACATTTTCAAAAGGCTCGAGGGGAGCTTGAGGTCTGTCTGCTCACATCTGTCATGCCGAAAGTGGGACAGAGAAGTCCCACTCCAGTAGGCCAGAGAAGTCTGAACTAGCCTGTGTAGGGAGTGAGGAGTGGTAAGGGTGTGGTCTCCAAAGCGGCCTAGGGGTCACCTGACTGTGCTGCTGAGGGTCCCCACTGGATGCCTTCCCATTGTGATGTTTCCTCCTTTTGATGACAGAGGCAGGGAGCAGTCCTGCTCAGAGGCGGGGCTCAGGTGTGGGCTTCCAGTCAGTCTGAGGTTGAAGGGCAGATTCCACGTGAGCCAGATGACCATGACCATGCCCTTGGCCTCCTGGCAGGCCACCTGGAGGGCATCTGCAGTGCTCCTGTAGAGGAGGAAGCAGCCCGAGGCTTCTCTGACACATCGCGCCCCCTGGACACAAGGTGGTTGTAGATCGTCCCCTCTTCTGGGCGCACCTCACCTCTTCCCCAGTGGGCATGGCTGGGTCATGCAATGAGCAGAGGCAAAGCGGGGCTTCCTAGCAAGGAGAAAAACTTTGAAGAAGCAGCCTCCGGAGAGTGGTTCAAGGATGGATTTCGGTTCCTGCACCTGCCAGACCCGCCAGGGTCCTCTGTTGGCACTGGGAGCGTCTCTGTGGGTTCTGCAGCGTCCTGGACCTTTTGTGACCAGTGGAGCTCTTCTGCCAAAGGAGAGGTGGGGTGTGCAGAGCCAGGGCGGCTGCGCCCTTGTACCCGGAGCTTTCTCCCGCCGATGCTAGAGAATTATCTAACGACACACTCAGGCCTCAGTGGAGGGCTCTTTTCTGTGGGACTGCAAACACGTCGTGGTGTTCCCTCCTGATTCTCTGTCTTAAGAGTGGCCAGTCTGGACGGCAGCTGGTGGTACCGGGTGAGCAATTCCGTCTGGACCGGCTGCTGGGCACTGACCGGGCACACGTCAATTTGATCAGAGGTCATGGATGTGGTATTTGCTTATGGCTGCATTGCTGGCTTTCAGATTCAACAAGTAGTCCTGCTGGGCCTTCGTGCATTTCAGCTTGTTCGCAGAATATCTTGCCCACCTCTGGCGCAGCGTCCGCGGGGCTCCAAGATGGAGCCGAGCGGGGGCGTGCGGGGGTCCACGCCCGGGGTCCGGGCTACTGGCTCTCCAACGGCTGGTGTCCTCGAGGCTCAGCCCACCACGTGGTGCCCGCAAGCCAGCAGTTCCGGGTTGGCTCCCGCAGGTACCCAGCCGCCCTGGGCTGTGGGGGTTCCGGAGGCCGGAGGGATGCTCGGCGGCGCAGGAGGACTGTGCGGGGCGGCCTGTTTGGGTTTGATGGTTGTTGAATTTGAGGGGTTCTTCAGATATGTGACTTGCAAATATTTTCTCCCATTTTCTGGGTTTTTACTTTGTTGACAATGTCTTTAGGTGCGCAAAATTTTTAAACTCCATGAATGTCGATCTACTTTTTCTTTGGTGGCCTGTGCTTTGGTGTCATATTCAATAAATCATCCCCAGATCCTGAAGATTCTGTCCTTTTTTGTTCTATGAGTTTAGTAATTTTAGGTCTCACATTTAGGTCAAGGGTTCATTTGGGATTATTTTCATACATGGTATTAGGAAAGGGTTCAGTGTCACTTTTTTGTATGGGGAGATTCCGTTTTCCCATCAGCTTTTGTTGAAAAAACTATCCTTTCTCCATTGATTGGTCTTGAGAACGTTGCCCAAAATCATTGGTCATATATACTAGGGTTCATTTCTGGACTCTCTATTCCGTTAGTTATGTGTTTGTCTTCATGCCAGTAGCACACCATTTTGATTACTATAACTTTGCAGTAAGTTTGGAATCAAAATGTGTCAAGCTTTGCTTTTTTCAGGATGGCTTCAGCTCCCTGAGGTCTCTTGAGATTCCATGTGAATTTTAGGATGAGTTTTTCTTTTCTGCAAAAAACATCACCAGGATTTTGACAGGGAGTGCACTGAATCTATAGATCATTTTGGGTAGTATCAACATCTTAACAACATTAAGTCTTCCAATTTATGAAAATATGTTGTCTTTCCATTGATGTCTCTTTAATCTCTTTCAGAAATGTTGTATAGTTTTCACTGAAAAAGTGTTTCACCTCCATGACTAAGTTAATTCCTAAGTATGGATGCAATTCCTAAGTATGGATGCAATTATAAATGGAAGTTTTAATTTTACTTATACTGCTTATTATTAGTGTATAGAAATGCAATGGATTTTGGTATGCTGGCTTTGTATCCTGCCACTTTGTTGATTTTGTTTATTAGGTCTAACAATATATTGTTAAATCTTTAGGGTTTTCTGCATATAAGATCATATCATCTGTGAATAACGATAATTTTACTTCTTCTTTTCCAATTTAGATGCCTTTCATTTTTCTTTCATGTCGAATTGCTCTGGCAAGAATCTCCAGTATTATGTGGAATCACAGTAACTAAAGCGGGCATTCTTTCTTGCTCCTGATCAGAGAGGGAAGACGTTCACTCTTTCACCATTAAGTATGATGTTCACTGTAGGTTGTCATATATGTCTTTTATTTTACTGTGTAAAGGTCACTTTCATTTTTCCTAGTCTATTGAGGATTGTTATCGTAAAAGAGTAATCAGTTTTGCCAAATGTCTTTTCTGTACCAGTTGAGATGATCGTGTGGCTCTTAAGTCTTCATTCTGTTAATGTGATGTGTTCCACCGATCAAGTCTTGTATGTTGAACCATACTTGCATGTCAAAAATAAATCCCACGTGGTCATGGTGTAAAATCCCTTTAACATGCTGCTGGGGTAGGAGATCAGAGGAGGACAAAGAAGAGAAGTGTGTTCAAGGGCACAAACATACACTAAAATAGAAGGACTAAATTGAATGTCTGATAGCAGAGTAGGATAACTATAGTTAATAAATATGTTTTGTACTTGAATGATGGACACCCTGGTTGCCCTGACCTGATCACTATGCATTCCATACATGTAGCAAAATTTTTCATGTGCTTCATAAATTTACACAAATAAAAAAATTGTTGCCGGGCTCAGTGGCTCAGCCTGTAATCCCGCACCTTTGGGAGGGCGAGGTGAGTGGATTGCCTGAGCAGGCGGGTTCGAGACCCGCCTGGGCAGCGAGACCTCATCTCTACAATAAATCAAAAAATCAACCAGGCGTGGTAGCGCATGCCTGTAATTCCGACTACTTGGAAGGCTGAGGCGGAAGGATCACCGGAGCCTGGCAGGTCGAGGCTGCGGTGGCCGGGCGACAGAGTGAGACTCCGACTCAAAAAAAAAAAAAAATTGTTAAATATACTGCTGAACTGGATTTGTTAGTATTTTGTTAAGGATTTTGCATCAATATTCACAAGGGAAATTGATCGATAGTTTTATTTTATTGTAGTGCCTTCATCTGGCTATAGTATCAGGGTAAAACTGGGCTCATAGAATGAGTGAATGCTGAGAAAATCTATATACTGATTCAATCTCCTCACTAGTTATACGTTTATTCATAATTTCTATTTCTCATGGTTTAGTCTTGGTAATTTTTGTGTTTTTAGGATTTTGTTCATATCATTTAGGTTAAACAATGTGTTGGTGTACTACTCATCAAGGTACTTTCTTATAATCCTTTTTATTTCTTTAGAAGCAGTAATAATTACCCCTCCTTTCCATTTCTGATTTTAGTAATTTTAGTCTTCATGCTTTTTTCTTAATCCATCTAGCTTAAGATTTACCAATTTTTTTATCTTTTTGAAGAGCAACTTTTGGTTTTATTGATTTTCTCTATTATTTTTCTATTCTTTAATGCATGTATCTCTGCTCTAATCTTTATTATTTCCCTCCTGCTAGCTTTGAGTTTAGCGTATTCTTCTTTGTCTAGTTCTTCAAGTTGCAGTTAGGTTGTTTCTACTTTTTTACCATGTTTATGGTTATACATTTCCCACTTTGCACAGCTCTCACTGTTTCCCATAGTTGTGGCCTCATTTTAACTCATCTCTATTTTTTAAATTTCCCTTGTGTAATTTTTTTTTTTTTTTTTTTGAGTTGGAGTCTCACTCTCAT
>NW_007005194.1:0-817 GCF_000164805.1 Carlito syrichta
CGTTAACTAGCTAGTTAGCCTACTCAAACTAAAGTAAAGCTGAGTCAGCAAAGCTGAGCCAACCAGTTTGCTACCTAGCTAGCTAGCTGACTCAACCATCTCATTTAAACCATTAGTTAACTAGCTAACAATGTGACAACCTGCTGACATAACCCACTAGCTCACTAGCTAGCTAGCTGTCTTAACCAGCTGACTAATTTAAAAAGCTGACTTAACTAGTTGACTTAGGTTGCTGACTTAACTATTTAGATAGATGACTTAACTGACTGACTTAACTAGTTAGCTAGCTGACTTAACTACCTAAATTAAATAATTAGCTAACTATTTCACTAGTTGAATAACTAGCTGATTTAATAATTAGCTAAAAAGTTAGGTAGCAGACTTAAGTAGCTGACTTAAATAGTTAGCTATCTAGTGAGCTAGTTGACTTAGCTAGCTAGCTAGTTAGCTAGCTGACTTATGTAGCTGACTTAACTAGTTGGATAACAAGATAGCTAGCTGATTTAACAAGTTGTTTAATGACTTAGGTAACTGTTTAAACTTGTTGGTAAATGAGTTAACTAGCTGTCTTAACTAGTTGGTTAATGAGTTAGCAAAGTGACTTTAATTTTTGGTTGAGTAGTCGGACTACTTAGCTGGCTTAACAAGTCAGCTGACTTGACGGCCATCTACTTAGCTGGGTTAACTACTTGACTAAGGAGTTGGCGCACTAGTTAGCATGGTTACCTTGTTGCCTGCTTGTTTGCTGACCAAACTAGACTGCAGACTAGTTGGCGACTAGTTAGCTGACCTAAATTGTCGGCCGACTTGTTAGCTG
>NW_007005195.1:0-857 GCF_000164805.1 Carlito syrichta
ATTTTGTACCAATATGCCATTGATTCCAGGGGTAGCTGATTATGGTCGTAGCTGATTATGGTCATAGACACAAAAGGATTTATAGGGCCAGCTCCTTGATTACAACTATCAAGAGGACCAGAAAGTACCTGGGGATCTCTAATGACAGATTTAGGGTACCCATGGAGCAAGTAGCTCTGAAAAATGTATTGACTTAGAAGCCCAGAGTGCTGATTAAACCTTATGAAGAGGCAGTGTAGATTCTGGCGAATAGGACTCTTAGAACCGGATTTCCTTTTCATTCTCAGCAAGATGCCCTGATTTTCCCTCAGGATGTGGATTCCAAACTCTGTATACAAATGGCAGATGCCCAGAAGTTTCCTAGGGATGTGGAATCCATGAATCCTGATTATCCTTGAAAGTACCTAATAAATATTTGGCAACCTCAAAACACCAGGCCCCATCCGAATTGAAGGACAAACGGAAGTTTTAGGATTACAAGGTATATCTTAAGACTAGAGTTTCCTGCAAATATGGCGATAAGATTCTTAAGGTCCTGGAATCTGCCCTTTGCTGTCCCAAGAAACCCAACGGACTTGTAGGTTCACATCTCAGTTACAACTCTCACGAAAAGCAGACGGTTGCTGAGGATCTATAATGACAAAATTGTTAAATCCAAGAGGCCTGTAGCACTAAATAATGTGGGGAATTAGAAGCCCAGATTCCAGATTAGCCCTTATAATGTGGCCATGCAGACTTCTTGGATTGTCGACCCATGTAATCCAGATTCTCTTTGATCTCAGTAAGACTCCCGGATGTTACCTGGCAAAGTGTAAGTACAATCTCTTATATACCAATACTCATATGCCCAAAAGGTC
>NW_007005196.1:0-1471 GCF_000164805.1 Carlito syrichta
CATACTCCTAAATGGACAAAAATTGGAACCAATTCCCCTGAAAACTGGAACTAGACAAGGATGCCCACTCTCTCCCCTCCTGTTCAACATAGTATTGGAAGTCCTGGCTAAAGCAATCAGAGAAGAGGAGGCAATCAGAGGTATTCAAATAGGAAAAGAGGAAGTCAAGTTATCTCTCTATGCAGATGATATGATGGTGTACCTTGAAAACCCAAGAGAATCTGTCAAAGGTCTCCTTACATTGATAAAAGCCTTTGGCAAAGTCTCAGGATACAAAATAAATGTACAAAAGACAATCGCATTTCTCTACACCAATAATAAACAAACAGAAACCCAAATAAAAAACACAGTTCCATTCACAATAGCCACAAAAAAAATGAAATACCTTGGCATCTTCCTAACCAGAGACGTGAAAGACCTTTACAATGAAAATTACAAAACACTGCTCAAAGAAATCAAAGCCGACATGAACAAGTGGAAAAATATCCCATGCTCATGGATCGGAAGAATCAACATTGTGAAGATGTCCATCTTACCTAAGGCAATCTACAAATTCAATGCAATACCAATCAAATTACCAACAACATTCTTCTCAGACCTAGAAAAAACAACACAGGAATTCATATGGAAACACAAACATCCAAGAATAGCCAGAACAATCCTCAGCAAAAAAAACAAAGCAGGTGGTATCACAATACCAGATTTCAAACTTTACTATAAAGCTACAATCATCAAAACAGCTTGGTATTGGTACAGGAACAGGTATATAGATCAATGGAACAGAATTGAGATTCCAGAAGCAAAACCTCAATTCCTCAACCAACTCATCTTCGACAAAGCCCCCACCACCTACCAGTGGGGAGAAGAGAACCTATTCAGTAAATGGTGCTGGGAAAACTGGTTGACCACATGCAGAAGATTGAAACAGGACCCTTATCTATCCCCATGCACAAAGGTTAACTCCAAATGGATCAGAGACCTAAATGTAAAACCTCAAACCATAAGAACCTTAGAAAAGGAAGGAAATACTCTCATGGAAATCGGAACTGGCATCCAATTCCTGTACAAAACCCGAAACCCACAGGACTTAAGAGAGAAGATAGACAAATGGGACCTTATTAAACTGACAAGCTTCTGCAAAGCCAAAGAAACCATCAAGAGAGCAGGAAGACAGCCTACAGACTGGGAAAAAGTCTTTGCCAACTCTAGGTCTGACAAAGGCTTAACATCCTGGATCTACAAGGAACTGAAACGTACTGAAAAGAAGAAAACAAACAACTCCATTATAAAATGGGCAAAAGATATGAACAGACACTTCACAAAAGAAGACATTCGAGAAGCCAACAAACACATGAAGAAATGCTCAACCTCACTAATCATCAGGGAGATGCAAATGAATACCACACTGAGATACCACCTAACTCCAGTCAGAATGGCAATTATCAACAACTCAAAAAATAACAGCTGCTGG
>NW_007005197.1:0-3315 GCF_000164805.1 Carlito syrichta
CTAGCCAGCTTGCTAGCTTGGTAGCTATCTAGTTATGTCAGCTTTCTAGCCAGCTGGCTAGCTAGTTTAGTCACCTAGTTAAATCAGCTGACAAGTCATCTGGCTCCCTAGGTAGCCTGTTAATTAAGTCACCTGGCTAGACAGCTGGCTAGCTAGATAAGTCACCTAGTTAATTCAGTTGAATAGCCAGCTGGCTAGCTATGTAGCAAGCTAGTTAATTCAACTGGCTAGAAAGCAGACCAGCTAGTTAAGACAGCTAGTTAAGTCAGCTGGTCTCTTTTGTTAAGTCAGCTGGTCTCAGTTAGTGACTTAGTTAAGTCAGTTGGCTAGCCATCTGGCCAGCTAATTAAGTCAGCTAGTTAAGTCAGCTGGCTATCCAGGCGGATAGAGAGTTAGAGCGCTAGTTAAGTCAGCTGGCTATCAAACTGGATATCTAGTTAAGTCAGCTAGTTTAGTCACCTGGCTGGCGAGCTGCCTAACTCGTTAATCAACTAGTTAAGTCATGAGGCTAACCAGCTGGATAACTAGTTAAGTCACCTTGTTAAGTCAGTTGACTAGCCATCTCCATAGCTGGTTAAAAAGCTAGTTAATTTAGATGGCTGGACAGCAGGCTAGCTAGTTATTTCAGCTAGTTTAATCAGCTGGCTATCTAGGTAGCTAGCTAGTTAAGTCAGCTAGTTTCTGTCAGTTAGCTATCTTGTGGAGTCAGCTAGTTAAGTTGGCTTTCTAGCAAGATATTGAGCTAGGTGAATAGCTAGTTATTTCAGACAGTAAATTCAGCAGGCTAGCTAGGTAGCTAGCTTGTTAAGTCAGCTAGTAAAGTCAGCTGGCTAGCTAGTTAATTCAACTAGTTAAGTCAGCTAGCTAGCCAGCTGCCTAGCTGGGTATCTAGCTAGTTAAGTCAGCTGTTTAGCCAGCTGGATAGCGAGTTAAGTCACCTAATTAACTCAGCTTGCTAGCCAACTTGTTAGTTAGGTAGCAAGGTAGTTAAGTCAGCTGGTAAGCCAGTGGGATACATAGGTAGCTATCCAGTTAAGTCAGCTGGCTAGCCACTGGCTAGCTAAAAGTGACAGCTACTTAAGTCAGCTGGCTAGCCAGCTGGCTAACTAGTTATGTCAGCTTGTTGAGTCAGCTGACTAGCCAGCTGGCTAGCTGGCTTTATCAGCAAGTTAATTCAAGTGGCTAGCCAATTGGATAGCTAGGTAGCTCACTAGTTAAGTCAGCTTGCTAGCCTGCTGTCTAGCTGGTTAAATCAGCTAGTTAAGTCAGCTCGATAGCCACCTGACTAGGTAGGTAGCTAGCTAATTAAGTCAACTGGCTAGCCAACTGGCTAACAAGTTAAGTCAGCGAGTTAAGTTAGCTGGCTATCCGCTAGATAGCTAAGTGGCCAGCTAGTAAAGCCAGTTGGCTAGCCGGATGTATATCTAGTTAAGTCAGCTAGTTAAGTCAGCTGGTTAGGCAACTGGCTTGCTAGGCAGCTGGCAAGTTAAGCTGCCTTGTTAACAGGCTGGTCAAGTAGGTGACCAGGTAATTAAGCCGGCTGGTTAGTTGACTGTCCAGCAGAGTCTCTGGCTAGTTAAGCCAGCTGGCTATCACAATGTTCAGCCTGCTGGCTGGCTATTTAAACTACTTGGCTAGCCAGGCAGCCAGCTCGCTAGTTAGCTAGCTGGTTGCCTAGCCAGCTAGCCAGCCAGGTAGCCAGCTAGTTAAGACATGTGGCTGCCGTGTAACCAACTAGGTAGCTAGCTAGTTAAGTCAATTGGCTAGGCAGCTAGACGGCCAACTAGCTAGTCAGCTAGTTAAGTCAGGTAGATAGCCAGTTAGCTAGTTAAGTGAGCTATCTACTCAGCTAATTATTCAGGTACTTATTTAAGTCAGCCAGCTAGTCAGGTCTTAGTCAGCTAGCTAGTTAAGTCAGCTAGTAAATCAGTTAGTTATTTAGCTAACTAATCGGCTAGCAGCATGGCTAGCTGGTGAGCTAACTAGTGGGCTCCCTCACTTTCCATCAGGTCAGCTAACTAGTAGGCTCACTCGCCTGCCAACTGGTCAGCAATCTAGTCATCTCGCATGCCAGTCAACAGGCCAACTAAATTGTAGGCTTGCTCTCAGGCCAACAGGTCTTCTAACTAGTTGGCTTGCTCACCAGCCAACTAGTTAAGTCAACTCACTTGTCGGCTCACTAGCCAGCACCACATGTGTCAGCTCACTCGCCAGCAGACTAGTTAATTCAGCTGACCAGTCGCCTCTCTCACCAGTCAACTTGATAAGATGGCTCACCTGTCTGCCCACTAACCGGTTGACTAGTTAAGGCAGCTAAACTTTCAGCCTACTAGCCAGCCAAGTAGTTAAGTCAGTTAACCTATAGCCGACTAGTGGGCCAACTTCTCAGCAGACTAGTTAGCTCAGCTAACTAGTCAGCCAACTAGTTGTCTGACTAATTAGACGAGCAAAATACCCAGCCAAATACTTACCCGAATTAACTATGGGGCCAACTCGTCAGCCAACTATTTAACCAAGCTAAATAGCTGATTTGTCAGCCAACATGTTAAGCCAGCTATCAAGTTGGCCGAGTAGTCAGTCAACATGTTAAACTAGCTAGCTAGTAGGCCGACTCATCAGACAAGTTAAGTCACCTAGCTAACTCGTTAACCAACTAGTTAAGTCAGCTGTTTAACTCATTTACCAACTAATTAAAACAGTTATCTAACTCATTAACCAACTCATTAATTCAGCTAAATATCTCATTAGCCAATTAGTTAATTCAGCTAGCTAAGTGAGCTAGCTAATTAGCTAGCTAGCTAAGTCACCTAGCTCACTAGTTAGCTAATTATTTGTCAGTTACTTAAGTCTGCTACCTTAATAGTTAGCTAATTAATTAAGTCAGCATGTTATTCAGCTAGTTAAATAGTTAGCTAACTATTTAATTCAAGAAGTTAAGTCAGTTAGCTAACTAGTTAAGTCAGCCAGTAAAGTCAGCTAGCTAATTAGTTAAGTCAGCTAGCTGTCAGATAGTTATGTCAGCTTCTAATTTAATCAGCTGGTTAAGATAGCTAGCTAGCTCGTTAGCTAAAGGTTTAAGTCAGTAGGTTGAGTTAGGTAGTAAGCTAGTTAACTAATGGTTTAAGTCAGCTGGTTGAGTCAGCTAGCTAGCTAGTTAGCAAATGGGTTGAGTCAGCTGGTTGAGTAGGTTAGCTACTAGCTAGTTAACGAGTTAAGTCAGCTTGATGGTCAGTTAGCTAGCTAGATAGCTAACGAATAAAGTAAGCTGGATGAGTCAGCTAGCCAGCTCATTAGCTAAAGAGGTAAGTCAGATGA
>NW_007005198.1:0-987 GCF_000164805.1 Carlito syrichta
TAAAGTAAATGACTAAACAACAGTTTATTGGACAAATTAAACCCAGCCCATTGGGTGAGATAGATGAATTCTTACTGGGTTAAGTTTTGGCAATCATGAGTATAGGAGCAGAACCCATGGGAATTTCATAAATGCTATAATACTGAAAAACATAGCTTTGCCAGGGAAAATATTGATATGTCAAGAAATTTTTAAAAAATAAGGAGAAATATAGTCTGCCTGCGCAACTATTCATTTATCACTTGATTTCCTCAAGTCAGTATAAAGTTGGATCTTTCTCTCTTCACGCTCCCTGACCACTTAGGATTTTCTATAATACTTGCTTATTGCTAAAATTACTGGCCTACTGGTTTGTCTCTTAAACTGAACTGTGGATTTCTCATGTGTGGAAAACTTATTTGCTTCATTTTTCTTAATTTCAAATATGTTTATGCGTATGATAGATAAACATTTAATTTTAATGAAAAAAGTGCAAAATAAGGTAAGACTGGCAAAATCAAATGGCAATCATATACTTAGAAAACTTAGGAAGAAAGTTCTTAAGAACCTTCAGATTATGATTATAATCTGAATTTAAAAGCATCTTAATGTATTATACCTTGTTTATACTCTATAAACTAATTGGAATTCATGATAATTGCCTTAAGAAAAAAGTTTTTTTTTCTTAAAAGATGTAACAAAAAGTGTTTTCTTTCTCAATTCTCATATAATCTTTTCATTTTGTTTCCCAAATTATTTGAAGATGTACTACGAGGATATGTAAGTACTTTGTATTCGGAAGTCCTACTTACAATCAATATAATGCATGTCCCATGTACAACCTAAGCAAAATTCTCACTTATTATAAATAAAAGAAGAAACTACAATTAAACACATAGTGTTTTTTCCAAGTATAAAAATTTATAATTAAGTTATATGAAGTCAATTTAATACATTGATATAATACAGAATAAAATGAGATGTGTCATAAAACTTGTAATCTAAGTA
>NW_007005199.1:0-789 GCF_000164805.1 Carlito syrichta
AAATACCGTAAGTTTTTCTTGAATATAACAGAAAGAGTGAGGCAGAGTGGCCAGAGACTTTTTTAAAGATGGAGAAGTTGAGTGAGTAGATCAGTAGCTAAGAGGTAGATCATAGTAGGTGTTCAAACGTATTCGATTTTGGAATCCATTTGATGGTGAATATGGGTGCATGAAAAAGCATCTTTTTCTATTGATTTGTTTTGCTTTGCTTTAGATTTTTTAAATAGGAGGGGACAACCCATATATATATATGGGTTATATATATATATATAAAATATTGTTTGCATTTTATATATATGTAATATATATATTACATTATAAAAATGTACATATAGTGAAAACAATAGTACCTGATAGGAAACTTTCACCCCCCCACCCACTCTTTGACTAGTGAAAAGCCCTGTACCAGTCACCTTTCTGTTCTCAAGCCATTTTTGAACCTATTTTAAAACCTCTCATTCTCTCCCCAGAAAGCCTCACTGTATGAGTCCTAAATCTTTTTCACATCATCCTGGAACATCTGCATTCTCAACACATAAATCTAATTTGGGGTGAGGGATCCAAGTGACCCTAACAGATCGTCAACAGCTTAAGAAAGCTTCCTTCTCCCACACTTTTTTCGAGCTTTTGTATTATGAATGGGTGTCGAATATTTCAAGAGTTGTTATATATATCTATTGTGAGTGTTATGTGTCTATGAGATGTTGAGATAATTTGAAAAATTATTTATTTAATACATTTTATTGACTGATTCTTTTCAAATGTTAAACCAAGTCTACAAAGTAGTGA
>NW_007005200.1:0-724 GCF_000164805.1 Carlito syrichta
AATAATGAAAATTATTTTATAAATCAAGATTAGGTTACCAGGGCCTTTAGTGAAATACTGACGAGGTATATTAAATGCACCTTTCAGAAAACACATTAGAGAAGGGAGCATAGCTTAAGAAAAGAAATGTAGTTTTTTTTTTTTTAAGAAATCATATTATTATAAGTTAGAAAGGACATCAGTACTGTAAATTCATTATTATTAATTCTTAATGAATCTTAAATGAAATTAAGAAATCTTAATGACTTCTTAAAACAATAAAGCACTAATTATCTAAGCTAGCCATAAAACAAAAAAAAAGGATTCTTGTCAGACTGTAAAATGTTTATTGGCTCAAATATCAAGAAAAAGTCTCCTCCATGAAATTATCTCCCAAATTAAAATGTAACTACAATAAAAAAGCTATACTTAATATAAACAAAAAGCCAATTACATGCAGCTAAATTTTTTCTATATATTTTAATTTAATTTTTATAGTGTTATTTAGATAAGAATTGAAAAATAAGGAAGAGTTAGTTTAAATTACATAACTACCAATCTTTACAGTAGTTTATATTAGATACCATAGTATTTTATGCTGATTTGAACAGTACTTACTAGCTAGTTAATAGCACCCTTTAGCCATAAGTTCTGTGACCTTTATTTATTTATTTATTTATTATGTTTTATAAGATAAAGCTTTGCTATGGTGATCAGGCTGGTCTTGAACTCCTGCCCTCAAGCA
>NW_007005201.1:0-830 GCF_000164805.1 Carlito syrichta
TGTGCCAATAATAAGAGTCAATTATCTTTTGTGAATTATTTTACATTATCCTAACTCAAGAAGAAATGACATCATTCCTTCTTTCTCTGATTTTTGTTACTTTTGGAAGAAATATTACAAAGTAATAGCAATTTGCAAAATCCATACTTTCATAATGTTTCTATTCAACCTAAGTAAAACAAATAAAAGTTATAATGTAGATCTAGAAAATATATGCCATTTTTTACTTTTTTTTTTTTTTGGTAACCCAGGCTGGAGTGCAGTGGCATTATCATGGCTCATTGCAGCCTCAACATCCTGGACTCAGGTGATCCTTTTGTGTCACACTACTGAGTAGCTGGGACTACGGGCATGCACCACCACACTCAACTCATTTTTTTTTTAATGTTTAACTTTTTTTGTAGAGACAAGATTTTACTATGTTGCCCAGGCTGGTCTTGAACTCCTGGTCTCAATCAATCTTCTATGTGTCAGCCTGGGATGACAGGCATGAGTCACCACACCTGGCCTGGAGGATATATTCTAAAGATCATCTTCTTGTGGCAATATTCTTAAATTTCTGATCATAGGAATAGATTTATGAGGGGGATTCAAGAAAATCTGGAATTATTTCTCGGAGGGCAGACCCCCTTGTAGTACAAACTTTCCCCGCTAGGTAAGAACCTGCCAACATGAGTGTACCAGCTAGCATTGTTGTGAGAGGCTGTGTTTGGTTTCAGTGAATTTATATTTGGAGATTTTTTTCAAGTGTCCATCCATTTCGTGAGCATGAACAACCTACCCACATCACATTGAGTGTTCAGCAGTTTTGACCCAAAAGAGCATGACCC
>NW_007005202.1:0-565 GCF_000164805.1 Carlito syrichta
TGGCACCTCAGAAGTCACAGTCATCTTCCTCTTCTTTCTTTCTTTCTTTCTTTCTTTCTTTCTTTCTTTCTTTCTTTCTTTCTTTCTTTCTTTCTTTCTTTCTTTCTTTCTTTCTTTCTTTCTTTTTCTTCCCTCCCTCCCTCCCTTCTCTCTCTCTCTCTCTCTCTCTCTCTCTCTCTCTCTCTCTCTCTCTCTCTTTCTTTCTTTCTTTCTGTCTCACTCTGTCACCCAGACTGGAGTGCAGTGGCTGCTCCCGGGAACCGCAGCCTCGACCTGCTGGGCTCTGGTGATCCTTCCACCTCAGCCTTCAAGTAGCCGGAATTACAGTCATGAGCTACCACGCCCGGCTGATTTTTTGATTTATTGTAGAGGTGAGGTCTCGCCAAGTTGCCCAGGCGGGTCTCGAACCCTCGGCCTCCCAAGGTGTGGGATTACAGGTTGAGCCACTGAGCCCGGCCAATCTTGCTCCTTTCAATGGTCACAACCCCTCCACCAAGATTCCCAGCTTTTCCTTTCACTTTGATCCTCTCTTGTGAAAACTGCTCAAAATTGGCTGCATCCATGA
>NW_007005203.1:0-727 GCF_000164805.1 Carlito syrichta
CGACCTTCTGGCAAGAAAGACTGGTTACACATCCCTCACCTGGGGAAATTTCGTTCCCACAGTCATTTTCTCTGGCTCTTAAGCCAGTCGCCCTGTAAACACATCATGCACAATTGAGAATCTGTGCATGACCCTGATGCTTCTGGAGACAGGGTCTAGCTCTTTGTCCCAGGCTGAGGCACGGGGACACCCACCGTCCTTCACTGGGAGCTTCAAAATCGAGGGTTCCTACAATCCTCCCACCACAGTCTCTGGAGTGGCCAGGACGATGGGCACCTCATTCCCAGACTCCCTGTTTGGATGGGTGCAGAGATGGGGGTCTCCTTGTGCGGCCTGGGCTGGACTTGGACTCCTGCTCTCCAGGCAACCTCCAAGCTTGGCCTCCCAGAGCGCTAGGTTTCCAGACATGAGCTGCTGCACCATGCCTTCTGGTTCTTTTTCAAAGAAGGATCGAAGCCAGGCTCTGGGCTCAGTCTCATCATTCCAGGCTGAGGCCAGCAGCCAGCCAGAGGTCGTGGGCTGAGACCCACCTGGGCACCTTGGCGAGGTCTCCTCTCTACCCTTCATCCCAAATGAGCCTGTTGTGGAGCCACGCACCTGTCATTCTGACTCATCAGAAGGCCGGGGAAAGGCTTGTCGTAGCCCAGCAGGCCGAGGTTGCAGTGTCAGAGTCAGCCACCTCCCTCCAGTCTGGGTGATGGGAGTCAGACTCCAACTAAAAGAAAAG
>NW_007005204.1:0-727 GCF_000164805.1 Carlito syrichta
CGGGTAAACCAGATTCCTTATTCTCCTTTAGCAATAGACAGTGCAGTTTCCTGTATATGAGGTCTCCCATTATCCAGATTCCTACTCCTAAACCTGAATCGTGGTTATCTCTTAGCAAAACATTCTGTCTCTTTTTGGGATGGAAGCCTGGTGTAACTAAGATTCCTTATTCTTCCATAGCAACAGGTCGTGTAGTGTTCTGTATATGAGGACTCCCATTACTGAAATTCCTGCTTCATTCTCAGCAAGATGCCAAGATATTTCCTGGTGACCTAGAATTCCTGTTGCTTGGATATCAAGAGAAAGACTCTCATAAAGTTGTTGAGGAATTGGAACCCGAGATTCCTCATCCCTTTTCAATAAACTCACTAAAAATGTGGCGACATAGAATCCCAGGTAACTGATTAAACCTTATCAAGAGACTTTGGAGATTTAGGCGATTGAGAACTCCAAGAACCGGATTCCCTTTCCGTTCTCAGCAAGATGCCCTGAATTTCCCGGTCCATGTGGATTACCAAACTCTGTGTACAAAATGCAGATGCCCAGATGTTTCCTAGGGATGTGGAATCCATGGATCTTGGTTACATTTTAATAGTTCGTACCTAATATTTGGCAACTGCAAAACCCTCGGCCCCTTTACAAATAAAGTACAAACGGAAATTTAGGATAACCAAGTTCATCTTAAGACCAAAGTTACATCCACATACGGCAGTATGATTCTTTTTTC
>NW_007005205.1:0-6828 GCF_000164805.1 Carlito syrichta
TTGTCAAAATGTGGAACTCCCAAGACACCCATTAGTAGGTAAATAATCTGTGGCACTAAAAGGAAATGATCTATCAAGTCATGAAAAAACATGGAAGAACCACAGAATGATTTTACTAAGTGAAAACAACAAACCTGAGAGGGTATATACTATATGATTTCAACTATATGACATTCTGGAAAAGTCACTTGAGACAGTAAAATGATCAGTGGTTTCCAGGGGTTAGAAGGGAGGGAGGAAGATTAGGAAGAGCAAAAAGGATTTTTAGGGTAGTAAAACTTCTTTATATATATGTCACTGTTGGATACAAGTCATTATAAAACCCATACAATGTTCAATACCAAGGGTGATCACTAATGTGAACTATGGATTTGGGGTAACAATGATGTGTCAATGTGGGTACATCAATTGTAACAAATGCACCACTTTAGTGTGGGATGTTGGAAATGGGGGAGGTTGTGTGTGTAGGGGAACAGGCAATATATAAAAACTGTGCTTTCTATTTGTTTCTGCTGTGAACTCCAAACTGTCCTGAAAATGAAGCTTATTTATTTAAAAAAATGTCAATACTACTTCAAAAATTATCCGGAAATATTTGTTAAAAGTTTGTATTTCATATTAATAGAAGCATTGGAAAACTTTAGGTAGCTATTCCACTGATATGTTTACTACAGTTTTCTGATTTATTCTATTACTGTATTTCCAGATTAAAAAAGAAATCAGAGAAGTAAACAAAAAAATCTTCGAAGCACGTCAATAAACAGCATATTCTGGCCAGTGCTCTCAACTGCCATGCAATTTGATTCTACTTTCACAACATTGCAGACTACATTAAATATATTTCAGAGGAAAAACTTTGACTTAAATTGACATGCAAAAATCACTCAAAATAATAATGTTTTCATTTTCTGCTTGCTATATCCCTAGTAGTGATAAGGAAGTGGAATATTCTCTCCGTCTTTTAATTCAGTCATGAAACAAAGTACAAAATACAGTGGTCACCAAGTTGTATTATTTTCAAAGCAGTTCCTCAAATAGAAAAAAAAAATCATTTTTCATCTGCTCTTTTGAAGAACAGTAGAAATTCCAATTAAAGTATCCTTTTATAAAAATATTAGTTTATGGCTTTTAAAATACTCATGCTTTCTATATATATACAGGCAATTTTTTATGATTCATAAATAACATCAATAACTAATATTTAGTATACATCCTTCTGTATATGAAGTTGTTTGATATATTAAATGGATATGCTGTAGAGGCATCCAAATGTAAAAATTCAAATAATACATACACGGTAAAATAGATTATAAAGTGCAGCATTACACTGGCAGCCATTATCTACTCAGGTTAGGCATAATTATGTCTGCTCATGGTTTGTGTTCTGTGAAATTATGTGGGAAGAGAAAGCTCACCTTGCTTCTACTTAAAGGGAAGAATCTGACAAAGCCTGCAAAAGTCTGCTAAATCTTAACATGTATTTGAAAATATGTTATGTGTTCATGATCTTTGTCTTTTATTTTTTGTCACAGTATCTCCAAATTCCTGTCAGAAATGATAAATAACCTTCAAAAATATGATGCTTTGAACTTAAAAGAAGAAATTTAAAGTGAAAAAAATGACATACCAATAAAGTTGAAAAAGCTGTTCTCTTGCTAAATCATCAGATCCAAAGCCACAGTTATGTTTAGAATTTTTTTTAGCAGAATAGTTCAGAGGGTCAATAAAATATGGGATGAGATTTGAAAGAAGTTAAATTATATTTTATCACTAGTTTTTTTTTTTTTTTTTGCCAGTGAATCAACAAAAAATCCTTACCCAGGGGTATATTTATCAAAGAGACATATTGTAGAATTAACAGATAGAAGTTTCTGAGGGAAATGTAATGAAGCAATATAATAGTCATTGCTTTAGGACCGAAACACAATTTTTAAATTAATTTAAGAGTTAGCATTCAGGAATATATTAATACAGTAGGATTTTTTGTCACGCTAACACTACCTCAAACTTTCTGCTCAGATTGTGTCTTAAGGCAATTTTCCCAACAATTTTGAATTTGAAGTTTGGAGATCAATGTTCGACAAAACAGAGAATTGCAACACACTCTACAAAATATGCCTGTACAATAAGATTTGAAAATATGACCTCAGTCTAGAAGGTAGAATTTATACAGCAACATAACAAAAGTAAATAAAAACAAATAGATACTTCTTTCTGACAGTTCAAATTCTTATCACCTTAATCATAGTCAAGTTAAAGTTTATATTTGTAAGATAATGGTTTATTTTCCTACAATAAATAATTTTATGCGCCATTTGCTGGAAAAACTTATGCAGAAAATAAAAATCTAAGAAATATAAATCAATAAAGGAGACAGATACAATAATGATAAAAGATTAGGCACTTTAGGTAGGACCCCAAGTTTGTTGAATTGTCAACTTCTTTCATCAATGTAAATTAGAAGAGTAAGATAATTGTGCATACACAGGAGATGCTGATAGTATGTATCCCATGATATAAATAAGGCATCAAGGAAAATGCAAGTAGGGCTCTATCACTTTCTAAAAGATAAGCTAAACTCTGAAAATCTAGTCTCCATATGTAGCTTACTTGAAAATGACAGGAAAGAGACAGTAACATATTTTGCACACATTTTGTATATTAGGCATCATGACAGAAGTTATAAATGTGTTATCTAATCTTTGCAGACAAAAAAAAAACCATGGGGTATGTTTCATAATCTTCAAGGACACTGACTTAATTACTTTAAAGTGTGGCAAATCAAGATAACTTTCTAGATATTGATAAAAGCTATTTGTAGTTTTTAGGGTTCAGAGTTGGAATATTATTGAAGAGATTAGAGCATTTCTAAATATGTGTATTTTAGACTAAGATGCAAGAGAGTTACAATATAAAATAGGTGCTTAGGATATAAAATATATTGCTTCATGAAGAAGCTAAATTGATGAAGTGGATGAAAACAGATCCATGACAATAAACTCATTTTTCTTTCTGTTTGTCAAGTGTCACATTTGAATAATCATATGACCTTGATACCCATTCAAATGTACATAATAATTTATGATTTTGCCTGCTTTTAACTAGTTCTATGGGAAAATAGTCTATGTGAATATTTAAATACATTAATTTATTCACCAAAAACACATTATAAGATTTAAATGTAGAGCCGGGCTCGGTGGCTCAGCCTGTAATCCCGCACCTTTGGGAGGCTGAGGTGAGTGGATTGCCTGAGCCTGCGGGTTCGAGACCCGCCTGGGAAGCGAGACTTCATCTCTACAATAAATCAAAAAATCAGCTGGGCGTGGCAGCGCATGCCTGTAATTCTGGCTACTTGGAAGGCTGAGGCGGAAGGATCGCCGGAGCCCAGCAGGTCAAGGCTGCGGTGGCCGGGAGCAGCCACTGCACTCCAGTCTGGGCGATAGAGTGAGACTCCAACTCAAAAAAAAAAAAAAAAGATTTAAATATAAAAGAAGCAATTTTTACATAGTAAAAAAAAAGAACCCTAATGTATAAATAACTCATAGAATTTAAGTAAAAAAAAAAGAATTCAAAATGATAAATTCTTGATTTAGTGATATTTTAAATTGCAGTTCATATGCTTTATTCTTGTATTTATTATATTGATAATTATTAAATGTTTCTAGTTCATGAACTTATGCAGTGCCAAGTGCATCAAGCATGAGCTCTTTTTCTAAGGCAATCTCTGCCTAGTCAGACAAGAAGTAGGCTTAAATGGAAATTTCAATGTTATTAATGTAATAATAGAAATTTGTACTAATTACAATGGTAGTACAGAAGAAAAATTATTGTCATTAATTTGACAAAAGGACAAGATATCAGCACAAGATTCGGATAGGAGGTGATATCAGGTCAAGAAACATAGAGATGTAAGGCGCAAGCATATTAGACCACATAAAAGCATGGACACGGAATCTTGAGAGCCTGGCTATCAGGGGTCAACTACAAACAGTTATTATTTCTGAAGCATAATAGTAAGGAGGGAGATGAGATTGGAAATGTGACTTTAGACCCTAGGGAATCTACAAAAGGCTTTAAGCAATCAGTCATATTATATTATCTGTATTTGGATAGGATTATTCTGGCATTTTTGTGGATGGTGAAATATAGTGGAAAAGTAAATTAAGAGACTACTTCAATTATACAGAAATTAGATCAGGAAGCCCTAACCAATGATATTGATGTTGTAAAGACAATGGAATCTGGAGACCTTTGAAAGACAAAATTGGCAATTTCAAATGCCCAAACAGGTATTATATAAGTAGCATTGAAGAAGAGGGGATAATCAAAGGTAACACTCAACTTTCTGCTTCAGTGACTGAGTGAACAGTTAATTTGACATTAAGCAAATATGCTGTAAGGAGGGAAGGTAGGTGTATAGTATGGAAATAAAATAGATTTAAACTCATTGCATGCGATTCATTGTAAGACATCAAATTGGAGCTGTTAATATGCAGCAGGAACTCAAGAAAGATATTTGGGTTCTTTATTTGAAAAACCTGGGAGTATATCACATGGGAATTATTATAGGAAGATTTGAAAACCAAGTAGGTACTATCAGTGAAAATGCAGTGATTATAATGTATGTCTGTATATTATGTAGTTATATAGACTAGCTCCACAATTCAGAGATTTGTTACATATTTGAAATATAATTCTTGGTAAATTTGGTGACAGTTAGGTATCTGGAAACTCAGCAGTGCATCCAGATGTCCCTGAGAAAATTTTAAGACATGGGTTCAAAGACATAGATGGAGAGAACAATCAAAGCAGGTATAGGCATGTCAGAAGCAGAAGTAAATGTATAGCAATGAATTTGATACAGATAAACTTTTAGGTATAGAGTGGAAGGAGGAACTTAAAAAGTATGAGTTATTTTATTTGAGTTATTTAAAAAAGTATCAGGTTTTCACACCTGATTATTTATATTTTATTTGAATTAAAAAGGTATGCTTAGAACATTTACAACAAGAAGACAAGGAGGTGAAGAGAGTACCAAGGAGAATGTAATTGCTCTAGCCTCATAATGTCTTAATTCCAAATGTACATAGAAAAACTGTCTTGTTTTCCTGAAAGTTCATGTAACATCCCTCTCTTTTCTTTTTCTTTGTTTGTTGCATTATCTCTACTTTGATAGAAAATATAATGTTTATGTATGTCATCTTCCATGACCTTTCCCAGTATTTTATCTTCATTCTAAAATTAAAATTTGAATTTCTCACTTTTCATTCTTTTGCCAACATTTCCCCAGTCATCTCTTGGTCTGATAAGGCTCTAAGGAGTTTAGTAGATTTCTTAGAAGGGCATATGCATATAATATTCCTTCATTTCTTCATGTTCAAAGCTTTTTGTTTTCTTTTGCCTTTTTACTTAAAGGACAACATAGTTGGACATAAATTCCTTAGTGTACAATCTCTTTCCTTAACCTTCTTAAAAATACTCATTCACTGTTGCCTTGCTTTATGTGTTGTCTTGGAAAAGTCAGATACCAGTATATTTCTCATGCCTTTGTGAATAATTTCAACTTATTTCTTGAAGAATGTCTTATTTTTCTTCAATTGAAAGATGTATTAGAATTTGTCTTAGAAGTGACTGTACAAGTCAATTTTCTTTGACACTCAGCATGCCCTTTCTAGTCTAGAAGTGGAGCTTTCTCTTATTTTCCATGGATTATATTTGTTCTGTTTAACAATTTTGATTTTCTTCCTCAGGGATACTATATAAACCTATTTTCCATTTCAACTACTTTATCTGAGTTATTTTACATATGCTTTATTTCAATTCTATCCTCATGGTGTGTTTTCCTGCTTTTATTCAATTCCTTTTAATTTAATTTTCATTTGAATCTCTCTCTCGGGCCCCTTGCAATTTATCTTTATTTCTGATATCATTTTGCTATTCCTTCTAACTCTTTCTTGTGTTAAGTCATTTTTGTTGTATTCAAACCTGGTTCTGTTATCATTGTAGTATGTATATTTCTGATTAAAGAAGGTTTTTATATCTCTAATTGTTTGTCTAAGTAATCTAGTTTAGTTTAGGGTGTGGTATTACCATTTTATTCATTTCTGTGGTTGTTTTCAGAGGGTGAATTTTTGTCATCATAAATGCATTGTTTGCATTTGTAAAAAATTTGTAACAGTAGTGTTGTATACATATGATTGGCTTTTTCCTATTCCTAATTATTCCAAGGACAATATTACTAGTTTGAAAATGTCTCTTCTGTACTCTTCACTACAATTTTTAAAAAATAATAATAGCTTTGTTGAGATATAATTTATATTACATGCAGTTGAAGTATGCAGTTCAATGATATTCAGAGTTGTACAGCTATCACCACAATCAATTTTAGAACAGTCTCATCCACTAACAAAAGAAACCTTGTATCCATTAGCAATCACTCTGTATTTCCACCACCCCAACAAACTCCTAGTTTTACACAAAAGTCAGTCTACTTTCTGTTTCTGTAGATTTGTCTTTCCTGCACATTTCATATAAATGAAATCATATAATACTCATTATTCTGAGACTGCCCTACACAATTACCAGTCTACTTTCTATCTCTATGAATTTGTCTTTTCTGAACATTTCATGTAAATTACAATTTTTTATGGGTGGTGTTAGTGAGAGTAGGAGGCGTGTCTTAATTTTTTCTTGTTTCTTTGAAATTATTCATGTGTTCCTATTTTCCATTATTTTTCTTTAGTACTTATTTATAATGAGTATTTTCCTTTCTCTATAAATGTGCATCCATTCCATAATTAACGTTTTCTGAGGCTACTGCTTTCAGTC
>NW_007005206.1:0-823 GCF_000164805.1 Carlito syrichta
CACGTCCAAGAATAGCCAGAACAATCCTCAGTAAAAAAAACAAAGCAGGTGGTATCACAATACCAGACTTCAAACTTTACTATAAAGCTACAATCATCAAAACAGCTTGGTATTGGTACAGGAACAGGTATATAGATCAATGGAGCAGAATTGAGATTCCAGAAGCAAAACCTCAATTCCTCAACCAACTCATCTTCGACAAAGCCCCCACCACCTACCAGTGGGGAGAAGAGAACCTATTCAGTAAATGGTGCTGGGAAAACTGGTTGACCACATGCAGAAGATTGAAACAGGACCCTTATCTATCCCCATGCACAAAGGTTAACTCCAAATGGATCAGAGACCTAAATGTAAAACCTCAAACCATAAGAACCTTAGAAAAGGAAGGAAATACTCTCATGGAAATCGGAACTGGCATCCAATTCCTGTACAAAACCCGAAACCCACAGGACTTAAGAGAGAAGATAGACAAATGGGACCTTATTAAACTGACAAGCTTCTGCAAAGCCAAAGAAACCATCAAGAGAGCAGGAAGACAGCCTACAGACTGGGAAAAAGTCTTTGCCAACTCTAGGTCTGACAAAGGCTTAACATCCTGGATCTACAAGGAACTGAAACGTACTGAAAAGAAGAAAACAAACAACTCCATTATAAAATGGGGAAAAGATATGAACAGACACTTCACAAAAGAAGACATTCGAGAAGCCAACAAACACATGAAGAAATGCTCAACCTCACTAATCATCAGGGAGATGCAAATCAAAACCACACTGAGATACCACCTAACTCCAGTCAATATGGCAATTATCAACAACTCAAAAAA
>NW_007005207.1:0-810 GCF_000164805.1 Carlito syrichta
AAAAAGCTGTGTGTTTGCCCAGGTGCATGTATCTATAAATTATGTGCATAAATATTGTGAGGGAGAGCCAAGAGTAGGAATCCTCATCTTCTAACATGGAAAATCACAAGGTAATCCAAAAATTAATAAAGAGTTGCGAAAACTCTTTATTATCTAGACCTATGTGGTAAGGTCTAGAAAATCTAAATAGGTCCAAAACAACAATTTATTTTGAATTATAGAATACAAAAAATTATGAGATAACTTTTTAGTTTTATATAATAATTAATTGAATTTCTGTGATTACTTTAATGAAAATAGTATTGATTGTAAAAGTATGAAGTAGCAAGGACCAGATTATCTTCTGACATAAACTAACCAAAGCAAGGGGCAAAATATAAGAAATAACACCACTCTCAACGTCAGGCAGTGAAACCAGTGATTCTTGAGAGATAAGAAACTCATAAAACTCTATTATTCGTCTTAGAAGAAGATCCACGACCAATTTATAGAGAGAGAAAACTTAGGTTGAGCCAACTGTATTCCCCGAGTTGGGAGACAGAGCTGAGACTCCAAGAAATCTAAGGAGCCTAGGATTTGTGAAGCAGCATCAAGAAGAGAGCTATACAGGGAGAGTCTGGACACCTGCAGAGGATCCTACCATTCAGTTGAGCCTTAATGAGATAATATACATAAAAAATTAACCAATGCTAACGAAAAACAAAGCTTTGGAAGGAACAGAGGGAAAAGGGTCTGTAGGTCTGTAGTTCATAAGGGCTCTAAAATTTTTCTTTGCTTGAATGACAAAGCAAAAAACTCTTAAATCAGTGG
>NW_007005208.1:0-936 GCF_000164805.1 Carlito syrichta
TAACTTTGGGATTATCCTTTCTCATGCTTGGGGAAAATGCCTGGCGGGTGAGGATGCCCTCCACCCACCTGGCTTTGTGTTCATGTAAAACTCTTGTTATTTGATTGGGATTGTCCTTCCTCATTCCTAAGGAAACGCCTGGTGGGTGGGGGATGCCCCTCACCTAATTGGCTTTGTGCTCACGTGAAATCTTGTGATATAACATGTGAAAATTTGGGATAAAAGACTCACATTTGTTCCCAATAAATGGCTTCTGCTCATTTCACTGAACAGCTGTCCACTTTCTTTCTTTCTCTTTATATCTATCCCTACTACAGAATCGACTTCTGCACTAGACAGAGTCCAGTTTCTTTCTTCCCTTCTATTCTCCCAGAATATTCACCGACGTTGCCACATCTTCCAAGGAACCTCCTAATTCTCTTTGCAGGGGCTGGTCCCCTGTAGTTCTAGCTACTAGGGAGGCAGAGGCAAGAGGATCACCTGAGCCCAGGAGGTCAAGGCTGAGGTAGCCATGATCGTGTCATTGCCCTGGAGCTTGGACAACAGAGTGAGAATCTGACTCAAACAAAACAAAACACCCCATTGCCATCCTGACTTGCACCCCTGATGAACTCAGGACACATGGTCCTCTGTGTTACTTTTTACCATCCATGGGCCCTCCATCTCCCCTCAAGTTCCTCTCCCCATTCACCTAAGTCCTTTCCTTCAGTCTGACTTGTTCCTCCAATGTCAGAGCCCACAGCCTATGGCTATATGAACTCTTCTTCCTCCTTTCTCAGAGAACTGGGAGTCCATTCCTGGCTGTTAACATCAGTTCCTTCCAGAGCCACCATTTCCAGTCTAGTATTCTAAGAACTATGAGGGGGAACCCCCAAAAACCTGGAATTTATTTAGTAAAGAGTATGTATTCATTTTTTTTTTTTTTTGAGTCGGAGT
>NW_007005209.1:0-744 GCF_000164805.1 Carlito syrichta
CTTTAGTAAAATTGGTAAGATCTTGTGGGTTTTTTTTTTATCTTCTTGTATCTGGGTGAGATCTTTAATAGGAGACAATGGAGATAGAAAAAGATTTAATGTCTGCAGTAGTGTATGGACAAGCTTATCAAGAGTCCCTGATACATCCTCAGGTTGTACTGGCAATCTGGCAGATTCTGGACTTGGCTTTGAGTTCTACTCCCTTCCCTCCTTAGCCTTGGGCAGTGTGTAATCTGAATGTCAACATACAGTTGGCTTCAGGTGCTCTCATGGCAGCCCACCCCAACCAGGAACTGTCTGCCACTGCAGAGTTTGCCTTTGGGGCCCATTCTCTCCCAAACTGGCTAGAAAGTAGTCACAGAACCATAAGGGTTGAGTTCCTGGGATATAGTGGCTAAACCTGCTCATGTCTTTTTTTTGCACTGCTCCATGTGGGTCTCAGTAGAACACAGTCAAGGGTAAGACAATTTTTTGTTTTTGTTTTGGTTTGGGGGGGGCTTGTAGGTGAGAGAGACTGGAATCCCACAATGTTCAGGGGTCCCTCCAAGTTCATGGCAGGAGCACAGAACTCATTGATTCCACTCATTCACTTGCCCCACTGTGTCCAGAGGCTGCCAGTGGTCTGTGTGTGATCCAGAGAAGAGTCTAGTTAGTTCCAGCCCAGATCAATTGATTTTTCTCTTATTTGCTTTATATGGTCTTTATCACTTCTTTGAGTCATGGGGCATGCTGCTCATCCTGTTC
>NW_007005210.1:0-813 GCF_000164805.1 Carlito syrichta
AGTTTTAGGGAGCCAAATATTGGAAGCCTAGACACAGGAGTCCTGGTTCTCAAGGGCTTGAAAGGTAGGTCAGGGAGTATCATTTAATGAGGCCAACCCAAGTGATGGCAAAAAAACAAAAATAATAAGAAAGTTAAAATCCTCAGGGGCCAAAAAGTCATAAGAAAGAGGAGGGAGAGGAGGGTGTCCAGACACTTGTTGCCCAGGCCTAATTGGAGCTGAAAACAGGAAATCTGTCTAGAATGAAAGGAAACTTGAGCAGAGGAGGGTTCCTGAATGCTGGACTGGGGAAAGTGTGAGAATGCAGGTCAGGTTTGGGGTGCTGACTAGAGAATGGGTATTGTGGCTTTCAGAGGCAGGGCCAGTATATTTAACACAGTTTGGCATCCAGTCTGGCATATGAGTGGGCAGTGGTAGCACCACATGGCCAGATGAAGACCGCTGTGGAAGAGCTAAATCTTCAGCTTTGTCTTCTAAAACGGCCTCCACCAAACTTTTCAGTTAGCTAGGACCAAGAAGATGTGGCAGTCAGAATAATGATGCGACCATCAGCAAAGGCTGAATAAGAACCTGGATACTAGAAAAAGAACGGGGTCAAGGGCACAGAATTCCTAATGATGTGGGAGAGGAAGTGCAGTTCTATGAATGGCAAACACAAGTTGTAGATGGCAGGCACCAAGGCCCTAAAGAACTTGAACATCAAAGAACTTCCCTCAAGAAAAAGCAGTCAAGGAGAAAAAAAGATGAGCAGCCAAGCCAGTTCATTCCAGGCCCTGTAATTCTGTGGACTGCCTGCAGCCCTGAAGAATCCTG
>NW_007005211.1:0-757 GCF_000164805.1 Carlito syrichta
CAGGAGATGCTTAAGAAGGTTCCAGGCAAAGAATTAAAAAGAAAAATTGATTCCACTCATCATAAAAACTAATAAGTAAACACAGACAAAACCCTAGCATGCAAATCAGCCTCCAAATACCAATATGACAGGAAAAAAACTCATGTATCAAAAAATAACTTAAAATAAGAAAGGACTGAATGTGCCACTCAAAAGGAACAGTGTGGAAAATTATATAATTTCTGCTACCTTCAAAAAATCCATCTCACTGCCAATGGTATGATTCCATACCTAGAAAAACTAGGAAGACTATCAAAAACCTCCTCACACTCATAAGCAACTTCAGTGAAGTCTCAGGATACAAATTGAGTGCACAAAAGACAGTTGAATTTCTATATATCAACAATAAGCAGGCTGAGAACCAAACACAAAACACAATTCCGTTCACAATACCCAGTAAACAAACAAACCAACCTCAGCATTTATCTAACCAAACATGTAAAAGATCTTTAAAATGAGAACTAAAATGAAAGTATTTTACTCCCCTCACCCATCCACAGACTCTTCTAAGTTTTGATAGTCGTTTCTTTTCTACAGTTCCAATGAGATGATTTAGGTTTAGAATTTTTCTAAACTATCTTTACAGGTTTCCATGGGTTTTCTTAACATTTGACTACTATATTTCCCTAGTTGTCTTCTCTTACTAATATCTTTTTCTCATAGGGTCTACTTATGACCAAACATCACTAGCTGTGTGTGTATCATATTGTTTAAATTG
>NW_007005212.1:0-727 GCF_000164805.1 Carlito syrichta
CATGTCTTCAGTCTCCCTCTCGTCCTGTCTCCTCATCTTCAGTCTCTCTTGTCCTCAGTCTCCCTCATGTCTTCAGTCTCCCTCTCGTCCTGTCTCCTCATCTTCAGTCTCTCTCTTGTCTTCATTCTCTCTCTTGTCCTCAGTCTCCCTCTTGTGTTGTTTCCCTCTTGTCTTCAGTCTCTTTCTCGTCTTCAGTCTCCCTCTTGTCTTCAGTCTCTCTCGTGTCCTTGGTGTCTCTCTTGTCTTCAGTCTGCCTGCTGTCTTTGGTCCTCCCTCTTGTCTTCAATCTCTCTCTGCCCTGGCTCCTTTCTCTCAGTCCTCAAAATTCACCTTCTCTCCTTCACCTAACATCCATCATTGCTGCAGTGGAGAAAATTGCCTCTACCACATACCATTTATGAATAAATGAGTTAATTTAGGCAATATGTCTAGAACAGTATCTAGCAGGTAGTCGACACTATACAAGTGCTAGTTATTTTAAAATTATTATTTTTAAAACAAAAGAAACAAAAAAATCATGCCCTTCTTCAGCCACCATCCTGGCTTTCCCATTGCTTAGCTCCCAGCCTCTGCCGACATGTTCTTCCCTACTGTGGTTTGAGTTCTGCTATGCCAGCCTACCCTTACTCTCTCTCTTGGATGTTTTCCCAAGTCAACTGAATCCTCAAGGTCACCCCCACTTCCTTCCAGCCTCCACCCGCCTCTTAGAGTTGTTCAATCTGATGCC
>NW_007005213.1:0-780 GCF_000164805.1 Carlito syrichta
CCTGACTCACTCGCTGACTTAACTAGCTAGCAAGCTGATTTAACTAG
Source organism: Carlito syrichta (assembly GCF_000164805.1). Taxonomy (NCBI): domain Eukaryota; kingdom Metazoa; phylum Chordata; class Mammalia; order Primates; family Tarsiidae; genus Carlito; species Carlito syrichta. Next base: position 48 of record NW_007005213.1, read on the forward strand.
ATGACTTAACTAGCTACCTACCTAGGTAATCAGCTGGCTTAACTAGCTGAAATACCTAGTAAGCTAGATGGCTAGCCATCTGACTGAACTAGCTTTTTAACTACCTAACCAGCTGGATAGCCAACCGACTTAATGAGTTGACTTAAATAGCTAGCCAGCTGGTTGACAGCTGATTTAACCAGCTGACATAACCAGCTGGATAGCCAAATGACTAAACAAGCTGGCTACCTATCTAGCCTGCTGGCTAGCCAGCTGACTTACCTAGTTGACTTAAGATTGCAAGCTGACTAGCCAGTTCGCTTAACTATCTTTCTAAGTACCTAGCTAGCAAACTAGCCAGCTGAATTAACTAGGTGCATTGAACAGCTAGCCTGCTGGGTAGCATGCTGACTTATCTAGCAAGCTACTTTCCTAGTCAACTGGCTAGACAGCTGACTAAACTAACTGTCTTAGCCAGCTAGCAAGTTGGCTATCAGCTGACTTAGCTCGCTGACAACACCAGCTAGCCAAGTAGCTATCTAGCTGACTTACCTATCTAGTTAACTACCTTGCAAGTTGGCTAGCCAATTCTTTTATCTAGCTGAATTAACCAGCTAAGCAGCTAGCTAGCTAACTGACTTAACTAGCTCACTAGCAAGTTATTCTGCAGGATAGCCAGCTGACTTAACTAGATGACTTAAGCAGCTAGCTCTTGATAGCCAGCTGAATTAAATAGTTAGCTAACTAGCTAGCT
>NW_007005214.1:0-625 GCF_000164805.1 Carlito syrichta
AAAGGTGTATTAAATTACAATCCTGTTTTATTTTCTTAATTTATTTTTTTTGAGTTGGAATCTCACTCTGTCACCCATACTGCAGTGCAGTGGCCGTTCCAAACTACCACAGCCTTGAACTGCTGGGCTCCGGCGATCCTTCCGCCTCAGCCTTCCAAGTAGCCGGAATTACAGGCATGCACTACCACACCCAGCTGATTTTTTGATTTATTGTAGAGATGAGGTCTCGCTGCCCAGGCGGGTCTCGAACCCGTGGGCTCAGGCAATCCACTCACCTCAGCCTCCCAAAGGCGCAGGATTACAGGCTGAGCCACCGAGCCTGGCCTTATTTTCTTAAATTTTTAAGATTTATTGTGCATTCTTCCTTCTGAATTGCACTTAGGTGCACTGAATCTCAAGGTTCAGTTATCTAAGAATGGTATAGATCTGGAATCTCAAAAAGTTTCTATTTAGCCAGAAAAAAGCATTCAGAATTTTTGTGAGAAAAACTGCAGTTGTCAATTTCGACGGCAGATATATACCATGTATTCTAATGTATTATAAGGAAAAAGAGTTATCATTGGAGTATTATACACTTCTTAAAAAATCAATCCCTGCATAATGAACATTTCTAGGCCCCATCCTG
>NW_007005215.1:0-740 GCF_000164805.1 Carlito syrichta
GCCCAGTTTGTAGGCTCTTAGAGTGCCTAAGCTTGTTGTCTAAAAGCTGAGGAGAAACACCGTGAGGCAGAATAAGAAGTGTCATCGTGAAATATCTGCTTTATATAAACACAACTAAAAGTAGATTTTGCCTGCTTGCACGTGCATATGCGCGCACGCGCGCGCACACACACACACACACACACACACACAGAGTTTATCCAGGGGAGCTGCGTGCACAAACCTACTCATGAGATACTGTATTGCATAAGGCTTTGCTCCACCTTAATACCTTCTCCAGGCCCAGGGCTGATTTTAAAGCCAAGGGCCCATGAGTAATGACCTTCCACGGAGGAACCGTCACAGCCAGTGTCTGCAGTCTCAATGTCCTAAAGATCATACCTGACATCTGCAGCCTCAAGGTCCCGAGGAATGACCACCCCCGAATCCTTCCTCACAGTTGCAGAGGAACTGTGGCGTGTGGGCGCCTTCGGCTGGATGTCTGCGTTTGCGGATGCTATCACTTGACTTCTGCAAACACCACCCAGAGAAGTCGGCCATTCTGAAGCAGAGTGCAAGTTGGAGGCGCAGACCTGCTGCAGGCAGCCCAGGCCTGGGGGCCAGCGCCAGCCGACAAGCCCGTTCTGCTGATCTGATTCCAGCCCAACTATTCTCTCTCTGATGTGTCACTCACTGAAATGTTCGGTGCCTTGTAATGTGCCACAGAATACACTCGTCTCACTTCTGGGTACACACGTGAA
>NW_007005216.1:0-3808 GCF_000164805.1 Carlito syrichta
AGCCTGATTTCCTGTTAGGGAAACTATTTGTGTCTCAAAACCTGTCATGCCACTTAAGACAATGAACTGCACCGTTGCCATGACGACAGCCGGAGGCTGAAGCAGGTGGAGAGTCTCTGCACGTAAAAGAACGTTCTGCTTTGGCTAAAGGCAACATAACAAAACTATTATAGCAATTATAATGTTTTAACCTGAGGTGAAACAACATTCTGAAAAACCAGTATACCAGGAAATAATACCAGGAAATGACAGCTAAAAAATCTTAAGAGGAAAGACAGTTTAGAAAAAAAGAGATTTTAAAGTAATTCTGCTGCACGTTTCTCATAAAATAGAATAAGTCCAATATTGAAAATCTTAGCTATCTTAAATACACTGGTTACCATTCATATGTACACACTTGATGTTATATCCTTGTCTCCGAGGCGAGCTTCTGAATAGGCCTTCATAGGCCTTGGCCATATCGATCCATATGTTGGCTCCCAACACTTTTTGATACTGATTTTATTTTCTTTGATTGTATACCCAGAAAAGGGATTTTTGTCCTCCATGTGAGTTTATTTTTAGTTTTAAAAGAATGTTGAGCGGGGCTCAGTGGCTCAGCCTGTAATCCTGTGCTTTGGGAGGCTGAGGTGAGTGAATTGCCTGAGCCTGTGGGTTCGACACACGCCTGGGCAACGTGGCGAGACCACATTTCTACCAAAAAAAAAAAGGTACCGGGCGTGGTAGCACACACCTGTAGTTCCAGCTACTTGGAAGGCTGAGGCGGAAGGATTGCCAGAGCCCTGCAGGTCGAGGCTGTGGTGGCCGGAAGCAGCCACTGCACTCCAGTCTGGGTGACAGAGTGAGACTCCAACTCAGAAACAAAAAAAATTGATAATGATTTTTATAATGATTCTGCCAATTTTACACTCACCAACAGAATTTCTTTTTCTTCACATTCTTCTCATCAGTTCTCCCTCTTCTGGTTGATATTAGCCATCCTAACAGGTGTTGAGCTAGTGAATCATTATTGTGTTGATTTGAAATTGCCTCTATTGGTGACATTGAGCACCATTTCATATACCTTTTGGCAATTTGCACGTCCTCATTTGATAAATAATTATTCATTTTGGAGCTATGTTTTAATCAAATGGTTATCAATTTCTTGTGTTTGCCTCTGATTTGTATAATTTTGTTGTATAATTTTGATATTAACAACTCATCATATTTACTGTTTGCAAATATTTTCTCTTTTCTTGTAAGTCTTCCTGTGCCCTTTACTGTGCAGAAATGTTTTAGATAATGTCTCAAACTTTATATAATTTTTTGTTCCTGTAGTCATAAAAAAATCATTACTGAGACCAATATCATTATCAAGATTGTTTTCCAAATCCTTGTTAAGGTTTTGTTTTGTTTTGTGAGTGGTGGTTTCTTTCTGTCACCCAGAAGGGAATTTGGTGGCTCATGTAAGGCTCACTGCAGTCCTCAGGTCCTTGGTTAGGTGACCATTCCAGCTCAGTCTCCTGAGTACTGGGATTACAGATTAGTGCCTTCATGCCTGGCTCGCTTTCTTTTAGGTACAAATTCTTGGCATACTGTATGCCTAGGCAGGTCTTGAACTGTTCAATTCCGGTGCTGGAATTACAGACACGAGCAAACACATCCAGCTGATATTGTCTTATTTATGATAACATAATGTCCAGAGGATTTATCCTTACATAACAGGTGACAAGATTTGGTTTTTTTAAGAATGTCACTTTTTTTCTGTCCATTCATTCTTTTAAGTACATATAGGTTCCTTCCTCCTTTTGGCATTTGTAAATAATACTGCTATAAACATGGATGTACACATACATATCTTTTGTAAGTTCTGCTTGGTATCTTTGGATAGACAACCAGAAGTGGGAGTGCCAGTCACAGGATGATTTCATTTTTAGTTTCTTGAAGGATTTTCATGTTACCTTTCCTTTTTTTTTTTGAGTTTTAGCCTTACTCTGTCGCCCAGACTGGAGTGTAGTGGCCGCTCCCGGCCACCGTAACTTCAACCTTGTTGGCTCTGGTGATCCTTCCGCGTAGCCAAAATTACAGGCACACACTGCCATGCCCGGCTGATTTTTTGATTTATTGTAGAGATGAGGTCTCGCCAACTTGCCCAGGCGGGTCTCGAACCTACGAGCTCAAGCAATCCACTCACCTCAGCCTCCCAAAGGCACAGGATTACAGGCTGAGCCACCGAGCCCGGCATATTACTTTTCATAGTTGAAGGAAACAAGGACATAAGCTGACAAGGTCGTTATATCCTAAAAATACACAAGCTTGACCAGATCCTTTTGTTTCTGGCCTGGCTCCAACAAGAGCTTGACCGGTGTTTTCTTCTCTTGGTGTTTGCCCTTGGGAATGTTGTTTTACTAGAATTCAGGTGGTGTGACCTATAGTCTGCATAGACTGGATGTAGCATGCTTCGATAATAACTTTGCTCAGAACTTCAAAGAACACAGATGTTAATTGTTTTGCTTAGACTCACAAAAAACAAAGATGTTAGTGCTATAGTAAGCTTGCCAAGAAGTCACAAACATTAAACATTTACCCAGCTGATGCCATCATTAAGATATTTCTTGTTTATGTAATTTTGCCCTACATAAAAAACACGCTGTGAAAATAAACTTGCTCTCACCTATTGAAGCGAGAGACCTCCAATCCTGCTGTTCTTTGTCTTTCTTTTCTCATTCCCTCCCCCTACCTCAGGCCCTGCTCTACAGAGGTTGGACATCTGCAAGTGGTGCCTGAAAAGGACCCTGAGTACTGGGGTCAGAACCCTCAAGGAGACCAGCTTTTCTTATACAGCACTGTGATTCATTGAGTAAGTAACCGAGTAATAGGATTAATCATTGGGAGTAAAACTTGGGATATTTACATTCTAAAGAATGCACTTTCTTTTTGCAGATGTAAAAATCTATCCTGAAACCTAGAGTAACAAAGGTTACAGATAGACAATTAGATAGATTTTTGCAGTTTGTAGAGGAAGTATGTCCTTGGCTTCCTGAGGCCATGACGGTTAACCTGAATACCTGGGAAAAGGTGGGTAATCATTTGAAGGATCATTATCAAGCGCATGGTCCTGAAACCATGCCAGTAAATGCCTTTTCTCTGTGGAATCTGGCAAAGGATGGCCTAACCCCTCTCATGAGTTTCATAGAACGGAGCAGATTCTTCCTTCATTGTGAAGTTCCTGCTTCAGGTGAGCATGATGATCAGGAAGGACACCTTCCTGAAGATTTTCAACAGAAGCAGGATGAGGCTGCTGCTCGACATCACTATGATAAGATATTTGTGGCCACTCGAGCCTCTGGGACCGAGTTTTCTCCACCTCCTAGCCTGCCTACAGAAGAGGTTGAGCCCTCAGCTCCTCCTTTATCTATTGATACTTTTGCTCAACTTATGGATTTGCTTACTGTTCTTGCTAAAAAATTTTCAGTTTCAAAAGAGGAAGCACTGGTGTGTCGCACTTTGATTTCAAAGAAGGAAATACTGGGATGTCACACCCCAATTTCTTTTTCTTTTTTTTTTTTGAGTTGGAGTCTCACTCGGTTGCTCACTCGCTCCCGGCCACTGCAGCCTCACCTGCTGAGCTCCGGTGATCCTTCCGCCTCAGCCTTCCGAGTAGCCAGAATTACAATTATGTGCTACCACGGCTGGCTGATTTTTTTATTTATTGTAGAGATGAGGTCTTGCTGCCCAGGCAGGTCGCGCACCTGCGGGCTCAGGCAATCCACTCACTGCAGCCTCCCAAAGGCACGGAATTACAATCTGAGCCACCGAGCCCGGCTTG
>NW_007005217.1:0-822 GCF_000164805.1 Carlito syrichta
AAATTGCAGTGGCTGCTGCACCACGGGAATCACTGGGATCAGAACCAAGCAGCCATGGCACCACTGCTTCACCAGGAGAGCCCAGGTTACTTGCTCCCATATTTGCACTCAATAAGCCACTCACACACCCACTTGCACACAGACAAGTACTCAAATTAGTCCTTTCACTCTCTCACTCACACAGAGACTTGCACATTCTGACTGGCTCCACTACCACCTTTCCTCGACCCAGTACTTTTTTCTAAGACCAAATAATATCTGAGGAGTATGACTTTTTAAATTCATCCAACACTTGGTGGACATTGAGTTGTTTCCATTATTTGACTATTATAAATAATGCTGCTATGAACATTTGTGTATAAGTTTTTGTGTGGATATATGTCAAAGTGTATATAAGAGTGGAATCAATGGGTCCCATGAAAAGTCTATGTTGAATTTTTAAAGTAAGTACTGGACAGTTTCCCACCCTATTACATTAGGAATATACAAGAGTTCCAATTTCTCCAAAATAATTATTTTCCTCTTTTTTTGGATTATAGGAATTCTAGTGGTTTTGAAGTTGTAGTTCATTGTAAGTTTGATTTGAGTTTCTAAAATAACTCATAATGCTAGTGACAGTTAATTTTATGTGCCAACTTGACTGGGCTAAGAGATGCCCAGATAGCTGGTAAAACGTTATTTCTGGTTGTTTTTGTGAGGATGCTTCTGGAGAGATTAACTTCTCTGGAGAGATTAGCTTTTGAAGCAGTGGCACACACCTGCAGTTCCACCTAATCAAGAGGGAAAAAAAGGAAGAATCATTTGATTCCAGCACTCAAGAGT
>NW_007005218.1:0-654 GCF_000164805.1 Carlito syrichta
TCGGTCTCCCAGAGTGCAGGGATTTCAAATGTGGTCTGCTGCGCCAAGCCTTCTTGTTCATTTTTGACGAAGGATCATGGCTGGGATGGGGGCTCAGCCTCATCATCCTAGCACTTTGGGATACAGAGTCTGGTGGCCGACCGAGCCTGTGGACCCAGACGTGCCTAGGCACCTCGGTGAGACTCATCTCTACCCTTCATCCCAAAGGAGCTGGGCATGGTGGCACATGCCTGTTGTTCCGGCTCCTTGGATGGCCAGGGCAAGACTCGTGTGAGTCTGGCGGGACAAGGCTGTGGTGGCCGGAAGTGAGCCACTGCCTTCAAGCCTGGGCAACAGAGTGAGACTCCCACTCAAAGAAGAAAGGAAAAAAGAAAATTAAATAAGAGCATCCATTTGTGTATGGAATCGGGAACATCATGAACAAACAGAGATCATTTGGGAAGGTGTCCCCAACCTTGGGCCTAGAGTTCCCAAAAGATGGTGGATCAGCAGACAATCCATCTGTGTCTTTGAAAGGCCGAAGTGAGAGACCCCTTGTTCCTGGGACTTTGAGACCAGGCTGGGCCACGTAGCACGACCTCGTCACCCCACAGAATGCAAACACTGGAGTTGTGTGTGGTGGTACCTGTGGTACTGGCTACACGGGATGTGGTG
>NW_007005219.1:0-3086 GCF_000164805.1 Carlito syrichta
CGCCCTCCCTCTCCCCCTTCCCCCCTCCCCGGTCCTCCCCGTCTGCTGCTTCAAGGATACTTTTCTGTATTTCTATCCACCACGCCGTTTACGCGAACGGACAGCCCCGGGGTGACTGCCCTTCGCAGTATGCTCTCTACACACGGGCATCCTTAAAAATCTCATGTCAGAGAACCGAGTTCAGACTCTCTCCTCTTTTCCGGGCTGCACACGCACGTGCCAGGCCGGCTGTGGGAACGGACCAAAGACATGCCACTTTCCCAACGGGCCCCGCCCGGGACGGGAGTGGCGGTTCGCACCTCCTGTCCTTTGAATGCTTTCTGAGGCCGAAGCAGAAGGATCCCTTGAGACCAGCCTGGGCCGCAAAGTGGGAACCTGTCTCTTCCAAGCGTGAAAAATGAAAAAAAGTAGAACTAGCTGGATGTGGGGGTGCCCACCGGTAACCCCAGCTACTCATGAGACTGGGGCGGGAGGGCTTCTATCAATAGTGTCCTTAAGGAAGCCAGGACTTTGAGGGTACACGGAGGGAGACCCTGGCTCCAATAAATCAAGAGATTAATAAATAAACACTGTCCCTCATGAAGCCAGAAGTCTGAGGATACACAGAGGGAGTTCCTGTGTCTAATCAATCAATATAATAACCAAATAAATAATAAATAGTGTCCCTAATGAAGCCAGGAGTTTGAGGATACACAGAGGGAGACCCGTTCTCCAATAAATTTTTAAAAAAACACAAACAAATAAAGAATGAAAGAATGAGTGTCCCTAATGAAGCTAGAAGTTTGAGGTTGCACAGACACAGACCCTGTCTCCAAGCAATAAATCAATCAGTAAGTAATGTCCTTAATGAAGCCATGAGTTTGATATTAAACAGAAGGAGTCCCAGTATCCAATCAATATAGTATGTAAATAAATAAATAAATAAACAGTGCCCCTAAAAAGCCAGGGGTTTGAGGTTGCACAGAGGAAGACCCTGTCTCCCATCAATCAATCAATTCTGTCCCTAATTAAGCCCATTAATCCTCCACATCACGCTGTCCTTCAGCTACACTGCTGTCTCTACCTGACCATTTTCCAAACAGCTATGTCTTTCATTCCTCAGCAAAAGGATAACTGTTGCCATCTACAGAGTGCTCACCAAAACCTGCTGGAAACGTCTCACCTTAGCTGGTTCTCAATACCCTAAGAGGTCATTTTAGTGTCCCACTTTAAAGATTTGAAAACTGAAGCTTAGAGAGTTTCATTTCCTCAAAGTCACAAGGCTAGAGGCAAAGGACTTGACCGCTGGTATCAGCATTCACAGCACCTGCTCATACGCCCTGTGAGATTTCACCTCTGACTCAATGGCATCTAAAAATTCTTCATCTCTTTCAAAGCCCGTTCCAGGACTACATATGTTCTAAAAGTCCCTCTACCGAGACACTTTCCTACATCCCCCTGTTAAGAATGCTTCACTCCTCTGGGAACGCACAAAGAGTATCATTCCTCTCCCTTCCAGCAGTTAAGTTACTTTGCCTGATGTTAGAAATCCTTGTCCACATACCTCTCTCCGTCTAAGTTTATGGACCGCAGCACCATGCCTTCTCCATCATTTGAATACCACCTCCCTCACGAGATTCTGAGAATTCAGTGTTATGAAATACAGAGTTCTCAGCCCAGTGCCTGGCATTTTGGTTCCATTTCCTCACCATGTGAGCTTTCCAATGGCTCTTGTGAAAGTGCACCTCTGATTTGGAGGAAGGGTAAGCATGTCCTAACCTGTTAGAAAGAAGGAAGCTGGGCTCTTTGTGAGCAACTATAGACCTAGATATTCAGGAGGACAAGTCGAGACTGTGGCTTGAGCCCAGGAGTTTGAGATCCCCCTTGGTGACGTAGAAAGATCCTGTCTCTACCAGATAATTAATTAATTGATACATAAAAACTGAGTTTGGTGACACATGCTTCCAGTCTCAGGTACTCAGGAAGCTGAGGGGGGAGGATGGGTACAGCCCAGAACTTATAGGCCACTACACTCAAACCTGGGCAACAGAGAGAAACCCTGTCTGTAGATCGATAACAGCATGAAAGGTCAACCCTGCTAGGCAGAAATACAGGGTTGTTTTACTTATATACAAGCATGTCAATGTGTGAAAGGAGGATGAATGGAGAAACTAATGATTGGAATGGGTACGCGGTGCTGGTTCTTGATGCCCTGTCTCCCAGCTGAAACTTCACCCACTTTTGCCGGCTCTGTGAAAATGGATGTGGGCCCTTTCAATACTTATCATTTTGCCAGTGGCCCAATTATGCTTTTGGCAGTAGGAGGTACTGGAGAGAGACTGAAGGAGACAAAGGCTTGCTTTCTGGTTCCCATGTGCTCTCTGGGTAGACTCTTCCAGAGTGCAGCTTTCCCCTGCACCCCAGAGGGCAGATTTGTGCCAAATTTGAGAGGGCAGATTGTTGTTCCCGGCACTTTGCGGAAGCCAAATTTTCAGTGAGCTCTAGAGGGAAGATTTCCAGCAAGTTCCAGAGAACGGATTCAGAGCAAGGTCCACAAGTGCAGCCCTACAGTGTGTTTTCGGTCAGTTAGTGAGTCTTAGACACTCTATCACAGGCCTGTGGGTGGTACCTGCTCTCTATGGCTGTAACTTGCATATCCTTTAGAATTTTCTTTATTTCTTACTAGCTAGTCCCTCATCAATCCGATCATCTGGTATACCTCATACATCTTTCTATAAACCTTTCTCTGCTCAGATTAGTGTGGTTTTTCTCTTCATGTTGCTATCAGACAGACGCACTCACCTTTTCAGATTTCCCTCTAACACAAAGTACTCAATAGACACACAAGACTAGTTGATGGAATATCATGGAATATCCCACAGATACTCAGCAATTCCCTTCAGGTGCATTTCTAATCAGTCCTCTCTATTCACGGGGTGGAGCCCCCTTCTCCTTGGGGGGAGAACAAATGGAGGGAGGAAATGCTTTCCTGTCTCTCCCAAGGCTAGCTTTCCATTTTATGGCCTCCCTGAATTACATTAAACTGAATTAGGAGGTGTAAGAGAGATCGAGTGGCAAGGAGGTGTCCCCACAATGGGTGAATCAGA
>NW_007005220.1:0-718 GCF_000164805.1 Carlito syrichta
GTCGCTACAATAAATCAAAAATTAGCCAGGCATGGTAGCGCGCACCTGTAGTTCCAGCTACTTGGAAGGCTGAGGCGGAAGGATAACCAGAGCCCAGCAGGTTGACGCTGGGGTGGCCATGAGTGTGCCACTGCACTCTAGTCCAGGTAACGGAGTGAGACTCCAATTCAAAAAAAAAACTAGGCATAAATCTTAGCCCCCAAATGCTGCCACCTGTTGATCATTTTCATGCGGGCTGATCCATTTCTCCTTTAAATTTAGCTGTTACATTCACTCAGTTCTGCACTGTTGAGTGACCCTTACTTATTAGAACACTCCATTCCGCATCTTGAATTTTTGTCTATCATTAATTGCCTCTGAAACCTCTGGCCTTAATTTACCAGACTTAACCTGCCAGACAGAATCTCTTCTGTGCAATCCTGTCCTTGTTATTCCCCTGCCAGCGCCTAGCCTACGCCAGTTGGTGGTTTGAGCTCCAGGTCTTAGTCCTCCCACCTGCCAGTCCAGCTGCAAGCATCCAGCCAGTCAGCCCTGGCTGGGTCCCAAGATAGAACAACATTAACTGTCTCGTCCCCCTGGCACCTTCCATCTTCATGCTTTATTCCTTTTTAGTGGCACTTGAATTCACTATTCTGTAGATTTGGATCCCTGTTTTAAAGTTTCTGTTCATGGGGGTGGTGAGGAATGCACAAAAGCTCTGTTTATCTCCAAAGAAAAA
>NW_007005221.1:0-739 GCF_000164805.1 Carlito syrichta
CAGGCTGACCCTCCATCTCTGCAGCCAGGATCTTCCGCCAAGAAAGGCCAGGGACACATCCCTCACACAGGGACATTTCTTAACCCCCAATCCCATTTTTCTGGCTCTAAAGCCAGTTGCCCTGTGAACATACCATGGGCATTTGAGAATCTGTATACGATTCTGATGCTTTTGGAGACAGGGTCTGGCTCTGTGGCCCAGGCTGAGGCCCAGGGATACGATCATTGATCACCACCAGTCTCGAAATCACGGACACTGGCAATCCTACCACCTCAGCTTCTAGAGTGGCTGCGAAGACATGCACCTTAATCCAAGACCCCCTGTTTTGATGGGTGCATAAAGGGGTTCGCCCTGCGTGGCCCAGGCTGGTCTTGGGCTCCTGCGCTGCTGTCATACTTCTCCCTTCATCTCCCAGAGCCTGGGAATTCCAGGCATGGGCCATCGCACAAGACCTTCTGTTTCATTTTCGATGAAGATTCGAGGCTGGGTCCCGGGTCTCAGCCTCATCTTCCCAGTGTTTTGGGAGGCCGAGTCCAGTGGACAAAATGAGCCTGCATACTGAGACCTGTCCAGGCACCTGGGTGAGACCGTCTATACCCTCCATCTCAAATGAGCAGGCATGGTGGCCTGCCCCTGTCTTTCACGCTCCTCACAAGTCCATGGAAAGGCTCGCAGACGCCCGGTGGGCCAAAGGCTGTGGTGGCCAGGAGGGAATCACTGCCCTCCAGGCTGGGTGACA
>NW_007005222.1:0-730 GCF_000164805.1 Carlito syrichta
TTTGTGGGAGATTTCAAAAGAAGCCACTGTGCACATCCGTCCCTCACCGGGTCACGAGCCCCAGAAGGCCAGCCTCCACCCTCCACACTTGTGTCCCATGGCAAAGGTGAGTTTCAGCTCACAGAACAGACAACACTGTGCTAGGGTGGGGAGAGGGCTCTTTTCTTTCCCAATCAAATCATCGTTATCCACCCAAGTGGGCATTTCCCTGGGGAGTCCTGGATGCCTCTTGTGACACACGTGAGAGGTGCTTTGATGTCACCAAAGTCTCCATCGGTAGGGCTGGGGTCCAGTGGCATGATCATGGCTCCCAGGGACTTGACCTGTGGGGCTCAGGCAGTTCTCCCACCTCAGCCACCAAGCAGCCAGTACTCTGGGGGCCACCATGCATGACTCGATTTTGGAGATGTCTCACCGAGACGTATTCTGGCCACATCACCTGGGCTGGTCTCCGACTTGGGGACTCAGGCAGTCTCCGGCCTCGGAATCCCAGTCCGCAAGTCTGACTGTGTTGAGCCACAGTGTCCATCTTGGACTCACAATTGTTTTTGATAGGGGTGAAACAGAAGGACGCCCCGAGATGGAGGCTACTGCATCCCATATATCTGTGACCAAGGGTGCCACGCACGGCTCCAGTGTTTGCATTCTGGGGAGTGATGAGGTCTCCCTTCGTGACCCAGGCTGGTCGCAAACTCCCGGGATCCAATGTTCCCCCACCTCAGCCTCTCAA
>NW_007005223.1:0-754 GCF_000164805.1 Carlito syrichta
CTTCTGTGATGGGTGTCCTCATAAGTGGACCACCTTCAAAATGAGTGCCCTAGTGACTGGCCCTCCTCTGATGCATGTCCCAGTGACTGGACCTCCTTCATAATAGGTTTTCCATTTACTGGACCTCTTTTTTATTGGTGCCCCAATGACTGGACAGGGTATGCCAGTATCTGAGCCACTCCCATATTTAGAATTCCAATGGCTAGACCCTCTGTGATAGGTGCCCCCAATGATTGGCTTTCCCAAGTGATGGGTGTCCCAGTGACTGACTTTCTTTGTGATAGATGCCACAGTGACTAGACTTCCTCTCTCATGGTTGCCCCAGTAACTGGACCTCCTCTATCATGGGTGTCCCAGTGACTGGCCCTACACTTTGATTGGTGCCCCAGTGCTGGCCCTACTCTGTGAGAAATGTCCCACTGACTGATTCTCTTTAGTGATGACTCTTCCAGTAACTAGCTTTTCTATGTAATCACTGACCCAGTGACTGGGTCGCCTCACTAATGTTCCCTCCTATATTATGGGTGTCAGTGATTGTACCTCCTCGGTGATTTGTGCCCAAGTAACTGGTCCTCCTCTGTTATGGGTGCCAAAGTGACTTCACATTTCTGTAATGGGTGCCCTGGTGACTGGCTGTCCTTTGTGATGGGTGTCCCAGTGTCTGGATCTCTGTGATGGGTGTCCCAACACCGGTTTTTTCAATGATGGGTGAGTCATTGTTTACCATTTTTCTGTCATAGGCTCTCAGTGACTG
>NW_007005224.1:0-723 GCF_000164805.1 Carlito syrichta
ACACGGAATAGGTCTAAGTCTTCCATGTGAGGTCTCTTTGAATACTAAAAATACCAAATTAAACTGCTGAGGATTTTATTAGGTCCACCATTTCTGATTCCCTTTTCTGATCCCCAAAAGGCATGCTGTTAAGAGCTCTTATCTCTTCCTGGTTTAAGTTAAACCACCTCTCACCACTATGTATCTCTCTCACTCTCTCTCTCTGCCTCTTTTGCGCACACACACACACACACACACACACACACACCAGTTTTAAAAGGTAGAACCCAGAGCAAATCTTAATTCCTCTATGTCAGAGAATAAATGGAACTGTAAACTATTAGAGCTTCCCATCCCAGTGGAAACCACTACATCTACTCAAATATCTTATTGATGATGACAAGATGATGATGATTATGACAGTGATTAATAGTGGTAGTAATAATAATAAAACACTTAGATGGTAGAAAGGGTCAGATAATTTTGGGGGAAATGCTTTAACTTCTTTGAGTTTTGCATTCCTTATTTGCAAAATGGAAATATCATAAAATGTCCTCAATGGTTAAGATAAAGTATAAAAACACAATGACATACACAATAATTTCTTTATGTTATTTTTTCTTCCCCCTTTCTCTCTTTTTGTTTCTGTACAAACAACTTTAAACCAATAAAGTAGAAATAAAAATAAGCTAAACAAAAATTGCCAACAATCTGACTGATGTAATAAATCAAAATTGTTTCATC
>NW_007005225.1:0-572 GCF_000164805.1 Carlito syrichta
ACTTTGTCATGGTTTGCTCTTTAAAAAGTAAAAGTTCAGAAAGTTCAGAAAGTACGTTTTGACTTAAAATGAGAATGGAGTCACTGCAAAGCTCATTTTACTTTGAGAAAAACTTCCCCCTAAGAGCAAGTCCCACAAAACAAAATTAGGTAATCAGATTTCAATTGTTATCAGCTGGCAACACAGATTGTTCATTATGACAAAAGGTAACATGACACCTGTATTAAGGCCATGGGAGGATGCCTACTGAGTTAGACATTTGCCATTTGGATTTGCCACTCTTATAGCAAGGGTGTGTGTGTGTGTGTGTGTGTGTGTGTGTGTGTGTGTGTGTGTGTGTGTGTGACACCACTGAAAAAGAAAGGGTACTGAGATGGATAAACTAGTGACACTGAATTCAAACTTATGGACTATACACTACTGTACAGGTTTAATTTTGACTACCTTTAAGTGAGAAAACACAAGACAGATACTATCTTCCATATATAGCTGTAAGGATAGTTCTGTTCCAAGAATGATAAATTCTTAAAAAATCACAGGCTTCATGAGAAACGATAATTTATCCACAAGGA
>NW_007005226.1:0-1042 GCF_000164805.1 Carlito syrichta
CACCTCCTGACTAACAGTCTGCTTTGATGATTCAAAATTGTCTATTAAAATACTACCTTGTCTCCAATGCCTTCAGGTCCCCTGCCATTGTGGGAGCTTTTCTTTCTCTTCAATAAATCCTGCTTTTAAAAAAAGACTACCTTTTTCAGTGGATTCTTGAATGGCCACTTAGCCATGGAGAAGTTTTTGGATTGGTGTGACCACCTTGTTTTGTTCAGTTCTTGGGAATGAAAATCCATCATGTCTAAAGCATTTGGCAGAGCACTCTAGGCAATTCCTTGAAACCTAAGGATTGGTTAATAATCAAGTTCCCACCCATTTTGATGTCAAAGTCCTAAGGCTTATGTCATAATTGGCAAACTAACACGATTATTTCCTTGAATTTGCTTTCATCTTTTAATTTAAAAATTAGCCTTTTAGACAATCTAGAGATTCAATGCAATACCCATTAAGCTACAAACATCATTCTTCTCAGGCCTGGAAATGACTATAAAGAATTCATATAAAAACATAAACAACAACGAATAGCCAAAAGAATTCATAGCAAAAGAAACAAAGCAGGAGGTATGATACTTCCAGACTTCAAACTTTACTATAAGTCTACAGTAATCAAAACAACCTGGTATTGGTACAAGAACAGGCACATAGACCAAAGGAACAGGATAGAGATCGGGAATCAAACCTCAATTTCTCAATCAACTCATCTTTCACAAAACCTCCAACAACCACTAGGGAGAGGAGAACATATTCAGTAAATGGTGCTGGGAAATGACTTACCACATGCAGAAGATTGAAACAAGACCCCTACCTATCATCATACAGATTTACTCTAAATGGATCAAAGACCTAAATGTAAAACTTCAAATTATAATGATCTTAGAAAATGCAAGAGACACCTTTATTGAATTGGAACTGGGAACCAGTTACTCTTCATGACCCTAAATGCCCATACCTTAAGAAATAAGATAGACAAGTGGGACCTCATCAAATTAACAAGCTTCTGTAAAACAAAAGAACCATCAAAGAGCAGGAGACAGCCTAC
>NW_007005227.1:0-1165 GCF_000164805.1 Carlito syrichta
CCCTAAAGATCTCAATTAACTTTAATTATTTCCTTATTCGAAATGCAGTCACACTGGAGCTTAGGCATTCAATACATGAATCTTTGGAGTACACATACATTCAGCCTACAACAGCTACCATCTCTCCGAAAGGTCAGTATGAACTTCACATTATGACTATTTCTATAAGAAGGAATTCCTCGATAATGAAAAGTGAATTGTGAAACAATAATCTTGCACATAAAAATACTTTATATTTTTTAGATATTGTATAGTAGTTTTCTGTGCTGATTTTAAAAATAGAATTTCCCACCTGGCATGTTATTTTTTTTTTTTTAATTTTCAATTAGCTGAAAAATCAACAAAGTCCTAATTAAGAAAAAAATAGTTTGATTTCCTCTGTTCTCTGCTATAACCTAGAGTTTTCTTTTAATTTGATTAAATGCATAAAATATCCCTTGTTGTCACATTGTTATTATAAGAGTTTTTTTTTTTTTTTCATTAATCAGTATTTTTTATTATGGTTTTGTGGGGGTACAGTTAAGGGTTAGGTGTACAATGACGTTTCATTCAGGCACCCTGTAGATAAGAAGTGTTTTCCCATCCCCCGACAGATATTTGCTACTGTTAATCCCATCCTTCTCCCCCCCATAGTTTCCCAGTACCATCCGTCTCATAGTATTGCATTGGATGTTCAAGGTCCATTATATGAGTGAGAACATGTGATATTCGGATTTTTGTTTTTGTGAGAGGTCACTCAGTATTATAGACTCTAGTTCCATCCAGGTTGCAGCGAAATTCATGATTTTGTTCTTTTTTATGGCTGCGTAGTATTCCATCGTGTATATGTACCACATTTTTTTAATCCAGTCCTCTTTTGATGGGCAGCATGGTTGTTTCCAGGTTCTTGCTATTGTGAACAATGCTGCGATAAACATACGTGTGCAGGTATCTTTTTTATAGAGTGATTTGTGTTCTTCAGGGTATATTCCCAGTAGGGGGATTGCAGGGTCATATGGAAGGTCAATTTTTAGAGCTTTTAGGAATCGCCACACTGCTTTCCACAGGGGTTGCACTAGTTTACACTCCCACCAACAGTATAGAAGTGTTCCCTTTTCACCACACCCTCTCCAGCAGCTGTTATTTTTTGAGTTGTTGATACTGCCATTCTGACTGGAGTTATGTG
>NW_007005229.1:0-922 GCF_000164805.1 Carlito syrichta
CGTGCCTGGCCTGGACTCACACATTCTTTCATCGGGGGTGATGCAAAGGAAAGCCCCGGGACAGAGGCCACCACATCCCAGGTAGCTGGGAGCGAGGGCACCAACGCTTGTGACTCCAGTGTTTGCATTCCGGGGAGCAACGAGGTCTCGTAACGTGGCCCAGGCTGGTCTCAAAAACCCGGGCTGCAGTAGTACCTCGCCTCAATCTCTCAAAGTAAAGCCTGATTGTCTACTGATCCACTGTCTTTCAGGAACTCTATGGCAAAGGCTGGGACCTCCTTCCTCAATGGTTTCTCTCTGTTCATGATGATCCCAACTCCATGCACAAATGAATGACCTACTTCTTTTTCCTTTTCTCCATCTTTTCTTTTAGTTGGAGTCTGACTCCATCACCCAGACTGGAGGGCGGTGGCTGACTCTGGCCACTGCAACCTCGGCCTGCTGGGCTACAAGCCTTTCCCCGGCCTTCTGATGAGTCAGAATGACAGGTGCGTGCCTCCACAACAGGCTCATTTGGGATGAAGGGTAGAGAGGAGGCCTCACCAAGGTGCCCGGGTGGGTCTCAGCCCACGACCTCTGGCCGGCTGCTGGCCTCAGCCTGGAATGATGAGACTGAGCCCAGAGCCTGGCTTTGATCCTTCTTTGAAAAAGAACCAGAAGGCATGGTGCAGCAGCTCATGTCTGGAAACCTAGCGCTCTGGGAGGCCAAGCTTGGAGGTTGCCTGGAGAGCAGGAGCCCAAGTCCAGCCCAGGCCGCACAAGGAGACCCCCATCTCTGCACCCATCCAAACAGGGAGTCTGGGAATGAGGTGCCCATCGTCCTGGTCACTCCAGAGACTGTGGTGGGAGGATTGTAGGAACCCTCGATTTTGAAGCTCCCAATGAATGATGGTGGGTGTCCCCATGCCTCAGCCTGGGACAA
>NW_007005230.1:0-682 GCF_000164805.1 Carlito syrichta
ATTCTTGCTCAGACCTCAATTCTTCACTTAGACCTCAATTCTTGACTCTGCCACAAGAAAGAATTCCAGAGCAAGTCGCCAAGTTGGCAGGTAAGCATAAAGTTTATGAAAGCAAAAGTTCACCCTTAGAGGGAAAGGAGTGCGGGTAGGCAGCATCAAGAGGATAGTTGTCCCAGGGAAGAAAGCACACATTCCAAGTAAAAGCAGTGCCAACAGCCTCAGGGTGAGAACTGCCCCAACGGGGGTCTTGGTGACTAGCTTTTATCTTCTCTGCCTTTGGGGAGGTGGTAGAGAGGGAATGGGGGTCATTAGGGCAACGGATTTTCTTCTTGCTTCATTTGGGTACCTGATGAGCTTTATTCTACTTAGAGTCTGTCAGTTGATGAAGAAGGGTGGAGGGCCTGCTTTGCTCTGCTGACTTCAACCATAAGTACCCTGGAGGTATTTTCCAAATGTTTAGCTACTTGCTTCCTGCTTCTTGTAGGGCAAAACAAAGGTCACGTTTCACTGCACTCAGTATGCTGCAGTAAGCCTTTTCCTAGGACAAAGGGTTTCTTAACTTTCTCAACAATGTTCACATAAAAGTTAACATCATCGCATATCTAGAGATTATTTAACTCACAATCTTGGAGATATATCTACATTGCAAACATTAAACAATGGGCTTAATCTTTAATAAAAC
>NW_007005231.1:0-678 GCF_000164805.1 Carlito syrichta
CGGCTGGAGCCCAGGTGCAGGCTGGACACCATAACAAGTCCCTACTGTGACTCCAAGCAAAACCCAGAAAACCTTGAGTGAGGGCCAACCTTGGCGGGAGGATCACCTCCAGCCCAGAATTCAAACCAACAGGAGACCTGTATGTCGATCAAATGGAAAGCTTGTGATCTCAGTAATTTGGGAGGCCCAGACTGAGAGGATGACCCAAGTTGGGTGATTTGGGAGCAGCCAGGGCAACCTAGTGAGGAAAGAAAAAAAGAAAGAAGGAAAGAAAGGAAGGAAGGAAGGAAGGAAGGAAGGAAGGAAGGAAGGAAGGAAGGAAGGAAGGAAATAAATAAATCCATTCTCCTGCCAATCTTCTGCCATCAGTACTTCCACCCTGCCCTCCCCACATGTGAAAGTCCCACAAGCTTGGCACCTTTCAACCCCAACCCTCCCCCACTTCTTGCCCCTGCTTTGGTGTGGAAGTTCCCAAAACTCGCTGGCCAGGTTCCTGCTGGCTCTCCTCTCTGAGTTGTGAAATATGCCCTAGGCAGGCCGACCATCCAAGTCAGCAATGAGGACTTTCTGCCAGGAAAGCCCAGGGAAACATCCCTCAAGTGAGGACATTTCTTTCCCCCCAGTCCCATTTTATTCTAGCTTCTAAAGTCTGTAGCCCTGTGAACACACAACATGCAG
>NW_007005232.1:0-603 GCF_000164805.1 Carlito syrichta
CTGGCTTACCAGCTCTCTAGCTAGTGATCTACTTAATTCAGTTGGCTAGCCAGCTGGCAAGCTAATTAACTCAGCTATGTAATTCAGCTGGCTAACCAGCTAGCTAGCTAGGTAGAGAGCAAGTTAAGTCACATTTTAGCCAGCTGGATAACTAGTTAATTCAACTAGTTGAGTCAGCTGGCTTGCTACCTGTGTAGCTAGGTAGCAAGCTAGTAATTCAGCTGGCTGGACAGCTGGCTAGCTAGATAAGTCACCTAGTTAATTCAGCTGGATAGCCAGTTGACTAGCTATGTAGCATGCTAGTTAATTCAACCGGCTAGAAAGCAGGTCAGCTAGTTGAGACAGCTAGTTAAGCCATCTGGGTAGCTAATTATGTCACTTAGTTAAGTCAGCTGTCTAGCCATCTGGTCATCTAGTTAAATCAACTAGTTTAGTCACCTGGCTGGCCAGCTGCCTAGCTCATTAATCAACTAGTTAATTCCCTGGCTAACCACCTGGCTAGTGAGTTAAGTCAGCTCTTTACCTCAGTTGGCTAGTCAGCTAGCTAGCTAGTTAAAAAGCTAGTTAAGTCAGTTGGCTTGATAGCTGACTAGCTAGTTATTT
>NW_007005233.1:0-731 GCF_000164805.1 Carlito syrichta
TGGCTAATTTTTTGATTTATTGTAGAGATGAGGTCTCACCAAGTTGCCCAGGCGGGTCTCGAATCCATGGGTTCAGGCAATTCACTCACCTCAGCCTCCCAAGGTGCGGGATTACGGGCTGAGTCACCGAATAATACTATATTCATAGTATTGTGAATAATACTATATTCATAGTATTGTGAATATTATGAAGATATTAAGAAAAATTTGGAGATCATATCTGTGAGGACTTTTATAAATTCCATGTCTGCAATCTTTAGTAGACATAATGGGCTAATGTTTCAAATGAGGTGCACCTCAGAAATTATGCTTGCATTTGAAATTTCATTTAATCAGATATTTTGGTTGTCTTTTCATCAATCTTTGTTTGACTTATTCAGAGTAAATGAAATGTTTTACTCTGGCTAGAACTAGAATTATATTAAAAATTATATACTATTTTCTCACAATTCATTAAAAAATCAATTTAACTTGATAAAAATTGTAAAATGTTTATAATATAGACACATATTTACTAAAATAAATAAAATATGTGCAAGTAACAACCTAGACGTAATGCCTATTATAAATACATTATTTTCTATATATATAAATATATATAAATACATTATTTTCTATATATTTTCTATATATATTATTTTATGTATAACTGAACACTACGATAAATCAGATTAAATTAGATTTTCTAGAAAAATCAAGTACTATATTAATAACAAATAGTGAGGGACAAA
>NW_007005234.1:0-1310 GCF_000164805.1 Carlito syrichta
GACCCAGGGCTTTTTTTTGTAGGAAGTTTTCCTATTACGTGGTCGATTTCCTGAATGTTATTGGTCTATTTAGGGTCTCAATTCTTCTGTCCAACCCTAGGTAGGTTGTGTGATGTCAGAAAGTCTTCCATTTCCTTCTGGCTTTCAAGTTTGTTTCCATACAAGTGTACGTAGTAGTCTCTAATGATCTTTTGTATTTCTTCAGGGTCAGATGTGACTTCATCTTTTGTGTTTCTGATTATGCTTATTTGGTTTTTTTTCTCGTTTTTTCTTGTTCAGTCTAGCTAGGGGACCATCAATCTTGTTTACCCTTTCGAAGAACCAACTTTTTGTTTCATTGATTTTTTTGTATTATCTTTTTGTCTTCTATGTCCTGGATTTGGGCTTTTATTTTGGTGATCTGGATTCTTCTGCTGAAATTAGGGTTTTTGTGGTCTTACTTTTCCAGCTTCTTTAGGTGACTTGTTAGGTTGTCAATTTCTGTTCCTTCCATTTTCCTCATGTGTGTTTGTAGGGATATAAATTCCCCTCTTATTACAGCTTTTAGGCATCCCAGAGATTTTGGTAAGATGTTTCTTTATTTTCATTTGTTTCCAGGTATCTTTTGATCTCTATTTTGATGTCATCATTGACCCTGGAGTTATTTAGCATCATGCTGTTTAGTGTCCATGTCTTTGTGGGTTTTGGGGGGACTTTGTTGGTGTCAATGTTTATTTTTATTCCACTGTGGTCCGAAAAGGTGCATGGCAGAATTTCAGTCCTTTTAAATTTGCTTATACTTGATTTGTGTCCAATTATGTGGTCGATCTTAGAATATGTTCCATGTGGTGATGAGTAGAATGTGTATTCTGTGGTCTTTGGATGGAGTGTTCTATAGGTATCAATTAAGTCCATTTGGTCCAGAGTCTCATTGAGGTTCCGGATCTCCTTGCTGATTTTTTGTCCTGATGATCTGTCTAAGGTTGTGAGTGGTGTATTAAAGTCCCCAGTTATTATGGTGTTAGAGTCAATGTCTTTCTTTAGTTTTCCTAGAAGTTGCTTTATGAATGTTGGTGCGCCTATGTTGGGTGCATATATGTTTAGGATAGATATTTCTTGTTGATGGAGTGAACCTTTTATCATTATGTAGTGGCCCTCTGTATCTTTTTTAATTTTTGATAGCTTAAATGGTATTTTGTCTGAAATTAGGATCGCGACTCCTCCTTTCTTTTGTGTTCCATTCGCCTGACATTTGTTTCCCATCCTCTTACTTTGAGTCTGTGTATGTCCTTTCTAGTGAGATGGGTCTCTTGAAGGCAGAATATTGTTGC
>NW_007005235.1:0-573 GCF_000164805.1 Carlito syrichta
TCATACAAACAAAAATAAAACATATAGTGATGCTAGCATACCATTCTATCCAACCGCCTTATTAGTGTGCTGTTCCTCTATACAAAGACCTGGTTCACAGACAGAATAGAAGAGAAGAAAAGGAAAAGGAAAAGAGAAAAAAGGGAACAATACAGTAGGAATAGAATTAAGTCATTAAACTAATAGAATCAATGAAGCACACTCTGAGACATTTCGTTTAAGTCCAATGTCCTTTCAGGTCTGATTTCTCGTTTTTTTTTTTTTCAAGCTGGTAAATTAGTTTGCAGTTAGGGTCAGTTCCCCTGATCTGCTGTGAAGGACAGTTCAAAATAACCTCGGTTCAAAAGTTTAGTCTATGTCTTTATGAAGCTTGTCTCTCCCGTTTCGGTGTTGTTACCTTGAATCGCCAGCAGGTGGTGCTATCTCATCTGCTCGCTCCAAAGGGGGTGGGGCCGGACAGGAACAAGATGGCTGCCTGCTTCCGAGCAGGCAACAGGAGCCCCACGCCGGGCGGGCAGGACAGTCTCGGATGCAGGAGCGGTGGCAGTGATCCCAGCAGATCTTCCCTGAAGC
>NW_007005236.1:0-898 GCF_000164805.1 Carlito syrichta
TCGTGGCCCTCTGTATCTTTTTTAATTTTTGATAGCTTAAATGGTATTTTGTCTGAAATTAGGATCGTGACTCCTCCTTTCTTTTGTGTTCCATTCGCCTGAAAATTTGTTTCCCATCCTCTTACTTTGAGTCTGTGTATGTCCTTTCTAGTGAGATGGGTCTCTTGAAGGCAGTACATTGTTGCCTGGTGATATTTTATCCATTTTGTCATTCTATGTCTTTTCAGTGGTGCGTTTAGTCCATTCACATTCAGACTAATTATTGAAATGTGAGAGTTCGTCCCTATCATGGAGTTCTTATTGAGTTATTGTTCTTCCACTTGGTTTTTTCTTTTTTCTTTTTCTTTTTTTTTTTTTTTGTCTTTCTTTTGCTTTGGGGGTTGGTTCGTGTATATTTTATTCTTTTCCCTGTACTCTTGTGAAGAACATTGTTCTTTATTCTTTTTCTTCTGTGTTTAGTACTTTCTTAAGTGTTTCATGTAGAGATGGTTTTGTGGCTGCATAAATTCTTAGGGATTGGATATCTGGGAAAGATTTTAATTCTCCCTCACTGATGAAGCTTAGCTTGGCTGGGTAGGTTATTCTTGGTTGAAATTTTTTATCCTTTAGGACTTTGAAGATAGGGCTCCAAGCTCTCCTAGCCTGCAGAGTTTCTGCAGATAAATCTGCTGCTATTCTGATTGGTCTTCCATGGTGGGTGATCTGGCCTTTTTCTCTTGCTGCCTTTAGGATTTTTTCTTTTGTGCCTACTTTATTTAGGAGAATTATTATGTGTCTAGGAGTTGATCTTCTTATTTGTTGTCTTGCGGGGGTTCTCTGAATCTCTTGTGTTTGAATTTTTGTATCACTGATTAGATGAGGGACGTTTTTCTTGAATGATCTCGTGGAAAGTTTGTTC
>NW_007005237.1:0-721 GCF_000164805.1 Carlito syrichta
AAGCTACAGCTGCTAGGCATGTCCTAACAGCTACCCTCTCAATAAGCCCACAAAATCTGGAGAAGTCTTCTCCAAACTGCCACTACACCACTGCTTTGGGACAGCTAGTATCTGTTCTCAGCACTCCATGAGTTAGACTCTTATCCAGGTCTCTTTCTTCTAGTACTGTCCACGCAGGACAAGGAAACACTATCTGATGTAGCTCTGCTAGGGGCATCTGCAGAAGGCTTTGAATGCTGACCTGAACTGGTTTATCCTACTCTTGGTAAACTCGCCTGGTGATCTGCCAGCTGGCTTTCACTGTATGTTAAAAATACATTGCATTCTAGACTGGTCCCCTCCATGTGTCATTCTACTGAAAAAGCTGTCTAGTGTGTTTGGGCCTGTTCCTAGCATTGAAAAAAAGGGAAAACCTCCTCTTAACTGGCATCTGAGTGACACTATGGCCCAGTCACACAACCCAGGGCTCTGGTCCTGAGGTCACACTGTCCCTGACCCTGTCACTTTTGTGTCTCCTTCTTGGCTTATTTCCAGCAAGCCAGATAAACATGAACATGAACCTTGTGGCAGATGCTGAACCAGAAGAGGAAGGGAAAAAAACCTGCATCTGAGTCGTCCTTGTTATCATGATATTTTGATTCAAGGACAACATGAAATTCTGTTTCTCTTTTGGTGTTCAAGGGCTTGTGTCAATGTTTGCTGGCTTTTGGGCTGGAAAAAA
>NW_007005238.1:0-1035 GCF_000164805.1 Carlito syrichta
CCTGCTCTCTTGATGGTTTCTTTGGCTTTGCAGAAGCTTGTCAGTTTAATAAGGTCCCATTTGTCTATCTTCTCTCTTAAGTCCTGTGGGTTTCGGGTTTTGTACAGGAATTGGATGCCAGTTCCGATTTCCATGAGAGTATTTCCTTCCTTTTCTAAGGTTCTTATGGTTTGAGGTTTTACATTTAGGTCTCTGATCCATTTGGAGTTAACCTTTGTGCATGGGGATAGATAAGGGTCCTGTTTCAATCTTCTGCATGTGGTCAACCAGTTTTCCCAGCACCATTTACTGAATAGGTTCTCTTCTCCCCACTGGTAGGTGGTGGGGGCTTTGTCGAAGATGAGTTGGTTGAGGAATTGAGGTTTTGCTTCTGGAATCTCAATTCTGCTCCATTGATCTATATACCTGTTCCTGTACCAATACCAAGCTGTTTTGATGATTGTAGCTTTATAGTAAAGTTTGAAGTCTGGTATTGTGATACCACCTGCTTTGTTTTTTTTACTGAGGATTGTTCTGGCTATTCTTGGACGTTTGTGTTTCCATATGAATTCCTGTGTTGTTTTTTCTAGGTCTGAGAAGAATGTTGTTGGTAATTTGATGGGTATTGCATTGAATTTGTAGATTGCCTTAGGTAAGATGGACATCTTTCACAATGTTGATTCTTCCGATCCATGAGCATGGAAATATTTTTCCACTTGTTCGTGTCAGCTTTGATTTCTTTGAGCAGTGTTTGTAATTTTCATTTATAAAGGTCTTTTCACGTCTCTGGTTAGGAAGATGCCAAGGTATTTCATTTTTTTTTTGTGGCTATTGTGAATGGAATTGTGTTTTTTATTTGGGTTTCTGTTTGTTTATTATTGGTGTAGAGAAATGCGATTGTCTTTTGTACATGTATTTAATATCCTGAGACTTTGCCAAAGGCCTTTATCAATGTAAGGAGGCCTTTGACAGATTCTCTTGGGTTTTCGAGGTACACCATCATATCATCTGCATAGAGAGATAACTTGACTGCCTCTTTTCCTATTTGAATACCTC
>NW_007005239.1:0-648 GCF_000164805.1 Carlito syrichta
GTGGTATCTCAGTGTAGTCTTAATGTGCATCTCCTGGATGACTAGTGAGGTTGAATATTTTTTCATGTGTCTATTGGTTACTTGTATGTCTTCTTTTGAGAAGTATTTATTCATATCTTTAGCCCACTTTGTAATGGGGTAGTTTTTTGTTTTTTTTTTTTTCTTTTCAGCACATTTGAATTCCTTGTAGATCCTTGATGTTAGGCCTTTGTCAGACATGGAGTTGGCAAATATTTTTTACCAGTCAGTGGGTTGTCTCCCTGCTCTCTTAATGGTTTCTTTGGCTTTGCAGAAGCTTGTCAGTTTAATGAGGTTCCACTTGTCTATCTTATCTCTTATGGCCTGGGCACTTTGGGTTTTGATCAGGAATCAGTTGCCAGTTCCAACTTCCATAAGAGTGGATCTTGCATTTTCTAAGGTTCTAAGGTTTGAGGTTTTACATTTAGGTCTCTGATCTGTTTAGAGTTAATTTTTGTGTATGGGGATAGGTAGGGGTCCTGTTTCAATCTTCTGCATGTAGTCAGCCAATTTTCCCAGTACCATTTACTAAATAGGTTTTCCTCTCCCCAGCAGTGGGTGATGGAGGCTTTGTTGAAGATGAGTTGGTTGAGAAATTGAGGTTTTGTTTCTGGGATCTCAAGTCTATTC
>NW_007005240.1:0-915 GCF_000164805.1 Carlito syrichta
ATGGGTCTCTCCCAGACGCCTGGGAGAGCAGACACTGAGAAAACTGACTTTGGAATACAAACAATGAAAAGTCCCCAGAATGAAGGGTCTCAAAATGCAAATGTAGATATCAAAACAATAATGGAGAGATTAAAAAGAATTGAGACACAAGAAGAAACTAGGAAGGAGCTGATATCTGAGATAACAGTAATAAAGAATACTGTGAATGAAATAAATAACAAATTGATAAGCATGGAAAGCAGAATTACCCAAGCAGAAGAAAGAATCTCAGAGCTTGAGGACCAAAATATAGAAATAACCCAAACTCTTAAAAACACAGAAAATAAGCTAAAAAAGACAGAACAAAACCTTCAAGAGATGAGTGACTACCTCAAGAGGCCTAACCTAAGAATAATCGGACTCCCTGAGGTAGAAAGAGAAACAGAGACCACATTGGAACAAACTTTCCATGAGATCATTCAAGAAAATTTCCCTTATCTAATCAGTGATACAAAAATTCAAACACAAGAGATTCAGAGAACCCCTGCAAGACAACAAATGAGAAGATCATCTCCTAGACACATAATAATTTGCCTAAATAAAGTAGGCACAAAAGAAAAAATCCTAAAGGCAGCAAGAGAAAAAGGCCAGATCACCCACCATGGAAGACCAATCAGAATAGCAGCAGATTTATCTGCAGAAACCCTGCAGGCTAGGAGAGCTTTGGAGCCCTATCTTCAAAGTCCTAAAGGATAAACAATTTCACCAAGAATAACCTACCCGGCCAAGCTAAGCTTCATCAGTGAGGGAGAATTAAAATCTTTCCCAGATATCCAATCCCTAAGAACTTGATGCAGCCACAAAAGCCATCTCTACATGAAACACTTTAAGAAAGTACTAGTCTCGGAATAAAAAGGAAAAAAGAGCAACGTTCTT
>NW_007005241.1:0-715 GCF_000164805.1 Carlito syrichta
GGACAGCCATTGGGGGTGTTGAGGCTGGAAGGTGCCAACCTTGGGGGACCCTCACATGTGTGGGTGCAGGGGGGAAGTACTGAGGGCAGAAGGTGTGCACTAGAATGGATTACTTTCTTTCTATCTTTCTCTTTCTTTCTTTCTTTCTTTCTTTCTTTCTTTCTTTCTTTCTTTCTTTCTTTCTCTCTTTCTATTTTTCTTTCCTCACTAGGTTGCCCAGAATGCTCCCAAATCGCCCAACTCGGGCCATCCTCTCAGCTGGGGCCTCCCAAAATACTGCAACCACACTCTTTCCATTTGGACAACATCTTGGTCTTCCTGCCTGGTCTAGAACTTTGGGCCAGACGAGAGCCTCCTGCCCAGGCCTACCCTCACCCACGGTTTTCTGGGTTTTGCTTGGGCTCATAGTAGGGGCTTGCTATGGTGTCCACCCTGGTCTTGAGCTCCCGAGCTGTCCATGTTCCGTCTCAACCAGCGCGAGTGCTAAAGGTTTGAGAGTAATGCCCTCCCTTTCCCCGAGGCTGCCCCTGAGAGGAGCAAGCGTGTGCACCCTGGGGAAAAAGGCAGGCAGAGGGGTTGGTAGACTGGCTGAGACACACTCCTGCACCTGGTGCTCCCCTGGGGATGGCTCGCTGTCAACTCTGGCCAAACTCTCCATGATCCCAGGTCATTGGAAGAGAGCAGGTCTCTCGGTGGGGCCCTGAGAGGGGTGTGG
>NW_007005242.1:0-1197 GCF_000164805.1 Carlito syrichta
TGCTGTCTCTTTATCCCTCATTCACTCTCCCACTTTCTTACTCTCTTCCTTCCCCCACTCCCTCTCCTCGCATATCTTAGGCCCATCCATGGAACATGACTTTGTTTCACTGATTACTGTCAGATCCAAAATATATCCAGCTAGGAATGAATCACAGGCAAGAACAGGAACTATTGACCAGTCAGGGCCATACTATAAATGAGGATGGAAAAAGCTTCTGCTGAAGCATCCATGGAGGAGATGGATCCTGAAAGAATCTGAGTTCTAGTAGAAAGAAAGGAAGACAACAGTGCTGGGTGGACAGGCAATCAATAACATCCCTACATCTCCTGTACTTATGACCACAGTGAATGATTACTTCATCATTCCAGAAGTGGCAGGCTTCAGATGTGTAAAACCATGCCTGAAGGCAGAACTACAATCAACAGGTAGAAGCTATGGGAATAAAGGATTGTGACTTGAGAGAAAAAGCTTTCTTATACCTGCAGCTGTCCAAACATGAAATAAGCCGTATTGAGCAACCCCAGTAATATCTCAGCACGGTGCTCTCCAATATGACCTCCCTCACCTGGTGAGAATGACCAGGGCAGGCACTCATATTTGAGACCCAGTGTTCCAGGGAAAGCAACTATCTATTAAGGATTACATGGGGCCGGGCATGGTGGCCTATGCCTGTAATTCCAGCACTTTGGGAGGCAGACGCAAAAGGACTGCCTGAGCTCAAGCGTTCAAAACCAACCTGAGCAACATGGCGAGACCTCATCTCTACAATAAATCAAAAAATTAGCTGGGAATGGTGACTCATGCCTGTAGTTCCAGCTACTTGAAAAGTTGAGGCAGAAGGATTGTCTGAGGCTCTGGTAGTCATGAGCATGCTACTGCATTCCAGCCTGGGTGACAGAGTAAGACTCTGACTCAAAAAAAAAAAAGATTACATGGGAGACACACTACCAAAATCTCTTCCCTTTGTAAGAGTCTGTGACTCTAATGTTGGATTCCAAGGATGATAGGTGATATCAAGAGCCCAGTGGTTGACACTTGTCACTAGATGAGGACAAGGCATGTGTTAAATTGGATTCCACAGCAGTACTGTAGTTGAAAAATTGTCACAACTATAGCAACAATGTAACATTTTCAGAGGCATTCACTAAAGTGTTCTGAATTTTTTTCTACAGACTCTTGAAAGAATCTCTACTT
>NW_007005243.1:0-1225 GCF_000164805.1 Carlito syrichta
AAGTTACTGCACGTACAAAAAACAAGAACGTTCTGCTTGACCAAAAGCAACATAATACAACTATTATCACAGTTATAACGTCATCATAACCCCAAATGAAACTACATACTGGAACAAAATCTAATCAATCAATTTACCAGGAAATAACAGCTAAAAAATCTTAAGAAGAAAAACAGTTTAGAAAGAAAAAGAGATATAAAATAATTCTGCTGTGCATTTTTCATAGGATATAATAAGATTTTATTTTAGACTGTCACTTCCTAATATGGAAAATTCTGTTGTCTTATAATACACTGGTTACTATTCATATGTACACACTTGATGTTATATCCTTGTCTCCAAGGCGACCTTCTGAATAGGCCTTCATAGGCCTCAGCTGTGTGGTTACATATGTTGGCTCCCAACAAGTGAGAATGAGGTATTACAGCAGGCGGCAATGAAGAAAAATAGTCACAGCAAAGAGGTGACACTGCAGCACACATTGGGCACAGACTTAAGCCAGGAAGGTGCCCGTGCACCCCAGGCCTAAGAAAGGCCACTCCCACCAGCAATCCACAGTCTCATTGCTTTCCCTGACAGGAGAAGGTGTCAAGAAAGAGCAATTCAGAATTCCCCCGGGTCACACATAATGCCTTCCCACAAGTAACTGTGAATGTCTCAGATCCCTCATTGTGGCACAGGGGAGATGAGCATTCCCGCATGGGAGAGGTTGACAAGCCGCACGCCAAAGCAGTCACCCTGTAGAGCGTAAGATACACGAAAGGGAACAAGTGGGAAGGAGGAATGACAGCACGCACACTCAGTGCCAGAACCTCACAGTGCAGCACACTTCTCACACAGCACTTTCCAAGGGAGACGGACATTCAAAACAAGCACCACCAAGGCAGTCAGCTCTTTTCCGTCAATGCGTTTGGCAGAGCAATTGTGGATCCTCCCACACAAAAATTTGAAAGGGAGAAACATTTCAGAATGCACCCAGGGAATTCACCAAGTAATGCCTTCTTGCTCCACTGTGGGGTTCCCATCGCCCCCTGGGTGGCAGCGTAGAGCTGCACATGGGCAAAGCGTGTCCCATGAGAGAACTCTTAGTTCAAACAGAGGCGCTCTGCACAGCCGAAGTCCAAATGAGAAGAAAACCGCGAGACTCAGACTCATGTGTTGCAGCATGCACCAAGTGAGAATAACATAGATAGCCCCTAAAGAGCGCTGCACATTTTGAAAAGCT
>NW_007005244.1:0-587 GCF_000164805.1 Carlito syrichta
CTATTTGCAAATTATAATGTTCATTGATTGTGGTATGTGTTTCCTAAGACCCACTCCCTACCACCACTCTATAGGATGATGCAATGCATATGTGTGTGTACTCCCTGAGTCCAAGATGCAGTGACAGCAATGAGGAGCACAGAGAAAAATAAAATGAAATAAGATAGACAAGAAATTTTTTAAAAAGTAAAAGAAAATAAAAAACACAGAACAATGAAAGCAGAAACCAAAGCAGAAAACAATTAAAAACACATACACACAGACATATACACATACCCCAAAACAAACTGGAATAACAACAAAATGAAACAAAGAAAACAAAACAAAACAAAAAACCAGGAAAACTAAACACACACACACACACACACACACACACACACACACACACACACACACACGTTTAGCACAAGATGAATGGAGAAGAAAAAGAGAAAAGACTGGAAAAACAAAAAACAAAGGAATTCAGACTGAACCCTCACACATATGTTGACACACTAAAAAAAAAAAGTAAAAAAGAGAAGAACAAAAGAGCAAAATCAAACCAACAACAAAAATAACTGAAGGATGAGCACTCAGTCATTCACATA
>NW_007005245.1:0-700 GCF_000164805.1 Carlito syrichta
CACAGGTAAAAATAAATAAATAAATAAATAAATAAATAAATAAATAAATAACAGTGGCCATCTTTTGTCTGATTGTAATAGGATTGCTGCTATACACTCAAAAATAATAAGAGATCTTGCATGTTGACTTTAGCAATTGTATTAAAATAATTCTATCTTTCGTCTGCCCTGGAAAAATAGTAAAGCATGAGAATTTCTTTTAGTGTTAATGTTTGATAGACTATGTCTCTGAAATTTTCTCTTAATCTTGTACTTTAAAGAGTTTACCGTTCCTCATCATATTTTACCTACCTTGATACAGTCATTGAGTCTTTTTTGTCTGTGTAGACGAACCTTCCTTGGTTAGTTCCTGCACTTCATCCAAGGCTAAACTCTGCATAAGATCTTCCAGAAAGCCTTCATAGATAAGCTATTTCCCTCATCCAGTCCAAGACAATAGTCTTTCCTGCATGCTATAAACTGCCTTATAAATAGATCTAGCCACGCAACACACAACTCTAAAATTATCTGCCCATGTGTTCCTATACTATTGCTTCTTTAAGGGAAAGGAACTTCATATTATTCAACTGCAAATTACCAGGAAAACCACAGTGCCTGGCAAAACTTTTTAATTACTTCCAAGCAAAGTTATTCTGTACTGATATGTTAGAATTCTAAAGATGTCAAAGATATATATTCTATTTGTCATATATCTCCACTT
>NW_007005246.1:0-776 GCF_000164805.1 Carlito syrichta
GAACTCTCACATTTCAATAATTAGTCTGAATGTGAATGGATTAAACGCACCACTGAAAAGACATAGAATGACAAAATGGATAAAATATCACCAGGCAACAATATACTGCCTTCAAGAGACCCATCTCACTAGAAAGGACATACACAGACTCAAAGTAAGAGGATGGGAAACAAATTTTCAGGCGAATGGAACACAAAAGAAAGGAGGAGTCGCGATCCTAATTTCAGACAAAATACCATTTAAGCTATCAAAAATTAAAAAAGATACAGAGGGCCACTACATAATGATAAAAGGTTCACTCCATCAACAAGAAATATCTATCCTAAACATATATGCACCCAACATAGGCGCACCAACATTCATAAAGCAACTTCTAGGAAAACTAAAGAAAGACATTGACTCTAACACCATAATAACTGGGGACTTTAATACACCACTCACAACCTTAGACAGATCATCAGGACAAAAAATCAGCAAGGAGATCCGGATCCTCAATGAGACGCTGGACCAAATGGACTTAATTGATACCTATAGAACACTCCATCCAAAGACCACAGAATACACATTCTACTCATCACCACATGGAACATATTCTAAGATCGACTACATAATTGGACACAAATCAAGTATAAGCAAATTTAAAAGGACTGAAATTCTGCCATGCACCTTTTCGGACCACAGTGGAATAAAAATAAACATTGACACCAACAAAGTCCCCCCAAAACCCATAAAGACATGGACACTAAACAGCATGAATGCTAAATAACTCCTGGGTC
>NW_007005247.1:0-740 GCF_000164805.1 Carlito syrichta
CCTTGGGATTAGGAGTTCCCACATATTTAGGACGTATTCTTAAAGGGGATCCAGCAATCTTGGATTCCAGGGCTCTTCTGACCTTTTGGGCATATGAGTATTGGTATATAAGAGATTGTACTTACACTTTGCCAGGTAACATCCGGGAGTCTTACTGAGATCAAAGAGAATCTGGGTTACATGGGTCGACAATCCAAGAAGTCTGCATGGCCACATTATAAGGGCTAATCTGGAATCTGGGCTTCTAATTCCCCACATTATTTAGTGCTACAGGCCTCTTGGATTTAACAATTTTGTCATTATAGATCCTCAGCAACCGTCTGCTTTTCGTGAGAGTTGTAACTGAGATGTGAACCTACAAGTCCGTTGGGTTTCTTGGGACAGCAAAGGGCAGATTCCAGGACCTTAAGAATCTTATCGCCATATTTGCAGGAAACTCTAGTCTTAAGATATACCTTGTAATCCTAAAACTTCCGTTTGTCCTTCAATTCGGATGGGGCCTGGTGTTTTGAGGTTGCCAAATATTTATTAGGTACTTTCAAGGATAATCAGGATTCATGGATTCCACATCCCTAGGAAACTTCTGGGCATCTGCCATTTGTATACAGAGTTTGGAATCCACATCCTGAGGGAAAATCAGGGCATCTTGCTGAGAATGAAAAGGAAATCCGGTTCTAAGAGTCCTATTCGCCAGAATCTACACTGCCTCTTCATAAGGTTTAATCAGCACTCTGGGCTCT